>NC_142024.1:1167500-1430000 GCF_049901735.1 Notechis scutatus
CACCCATATGGCATGGAGCATGTGGATGTTGAACCCCGAAAGATTTTGGGGGCGTGTCCCATGCCGAACCCGTCCTTTGCATTGTATATTCCTGCATTGGGTCTGGGTGCATGCAAAGGCATTTTGTGCTTTGCGTAAAGATTTGGCACAGATTTTAACCTCCTTTTGTCCTTTGCATCGTTTATTTGTTTGATTTTCTTTCCTTCTTTCCTTTTTTTCCCATTCTTCCTTTCTTTTATTCCCTCCATCTATCCTTTCCCTTTTCTTTCTTTCTCTTTCTTTTTCTTCCTTCCTTTCTCTTTTTTTCTTTCTTATTTCTCTTTCTTTTTTCCTCTCCATCCCATCTTTCTTTCTTTCTTTCTTTCTTTCTTTCTTTCTTTCTTTCTTTCTTTCTTTCTTTCTTTCTTCTCTTTCTTTCTTTCTCTTTCTTTCCTTCCTTCCTTAACTTTATTTCTTGCTTCCTTTCTTTCCTTTCTTATTTCTCTTTCTTTTTTTCTCTCCAACCCTTCCTTCTACTTTCTTTTCTTTTTCTTTCTTTCTTCCTTTTTCTTTCTTTCTTCCCCACCCTCCCTCTGTCTTTTTCTTTCTTCTATAAATATACACCAGCTAGTAAGACAGTCCAGCATCCGAGATGAAAGGTCACCCTTGACTAAAGTCAAGGAAACATTGCAGATTGCAAAGAAATGTTGTGGCCTGTAAACCTCCCCCTCTCTCTCACTTCCCCTCCCTCCCTCCATTTCTCTCTCCTCTCTCTCCCCGTTTCTCTCTCTACCTCTTTCTCTCTCTCTCCCCTGTTTCTTTCTCTCTAGCTCTCTCTTTTTCTTTCTTTTTCACTCTTATTTTCTTTCTCTCTTCTCTTTCTTTTCTCTCTCTCTTCTGTTCTTCCTCTGCTCACATCTGTAACGTTCACCACCGCTCCGTTCTGGATCAGCTCGAGAGCTCATTATATTCCAAAATAGAGGACAAATTAGATTTTTAGATAATTGCCTTCAATGATTGGGCTGATGATCTCCCGGATTAGCCAGAAATTTAGGAAGAATATTGGAATTTTAGAAGGGATAATTGGACACTAATTCTCTCCCCCCTTGATAAAGACAATGAAACAGACCCCCCTTTTTTTTCTCTCTCTCTCTCCTTTGGGTCTAATTTAAAAAATAAAAATGCCTCCCTGCTCCAAGCCAAACTTCTCTGGCCAGACCTTCACACCCCTCAATCTTTTGGGCCACGAATAGCGGTGCCAAGGAAGGGCCCAGGATGGCATTGCCACCAAACCTCCTCCTCCTCCTCTTCCCACTTCCGCCTCATTCATAACCAAGAGCTTTTTGTGGGTTGTGTGCACCAAACCCTGGCTGTTTTTGAACCACACCGAAGTGTGAAGTTTCACTTTTCTGTTAAAAAAGCAACCTGGGGGGGGGAAAATTGCAGATTTTGGGGGGGGGGGTTGGAAAAGAAATGTCCAGGTCTTGGAATAAAACACCCTTCTCTTCCATCGTGCAATTTTTGTCAAGTTGGTCTCCGCCGGAGGTAAATGCCAAACCGTTTGTGTCAAAAAATAAAATAAGCATTGGGAATATTTTCTTTCTCCCGGGAAAGTGGGAGAAAAAGAAAAAAAGTGACACAAAGCTTTTGCAAGAGAATCAATATCTCCAGAGGTCGATTTTATTTTTATTTTTTTTCCCCATTCTGAAATAAAATCGTTTTCTGGGGTTGGCGAAGGAGAAGAACCCCAAATTTTGAGACTCTGCTGGATTTTAGAGAATTTTAGCCCCGCTTCCTTCGTCCCATCAACACAAATACAGCTTGTCCTTGACTTACGACCAAAACTGACCCCCAAATCGCTAAGTGAGACAGTTCAGATACCACAAGTGTCATAAATACAGGCGGACTTGCAACAGTTCATTTAGTGACTGCTCCAAAGCTACAACAGCCCTGAAAAATGATTCCTCACACTTACGTCCCTGGGGAGTCATGCGAACAAAATTCAGGCGCTCCGCCACTGACTCACAGTTATGACTAACGTGGACCCCCGTTCTGCAACCTTGTGACCAGCAAAGTCTCGCTTAATGATGGAAGGAAGGAATGGCAGGATGGGTCACAAAATGGGTCACAAAACTCAGCAGCTGCCTCGCATAGCCAGGGACGTTTTGGGCTCCGTGGTTGTCATAAGTTGAGGATTCCCTGTATAATTTTTAACAGCGGCCTCTGGAAAAAACCAAACCCACGTAAGCGTCGCCATATAAAATGTGCAAGAACCACCACATTTTTACACAGCGTTTTTTCTCAGTCCTGTAGCATCGTGGCTCCTCGGGGAGTGTGCGTTTTTGTAGCGTTGCGTGGAGGTTTTTTTATTTATTTATTGTTGGAGGTTTTTTTTGGGGGGGGGGTTAAGAAATCCATTAGAAAAAGCAGAGGGGTGTGAAAACTGGAGCCTGATTATGTTCCTCTTTGCATATTAGGTTAAGAGCTGCAAATTGCATTGGGATGCATTGAAAACGTGACCAGAAGCCATTCCCTCGGCTTTCTTTCCTGTTCTTAAAACAATCCCCAAACCACCCTAGGTTGAGTGTGACTTTTTTATTTTTATTTTTAAACCTAACAGGTGATAATATCCTGGCTCATCTTATTCCGGGTTAATTTTTTTCCCCCCTCTGATGTTTAGCCGCATTCTTAAAAAAAACCTTTAAAAAAATAATTATTTTCTACTGACGGAGCAATCTGCATTATTGCCCTGTTGCTTATCCTGCCTTCTGGTGCTTTGGAGGCCAGCTTGAACCCCCTCTTCTTTGGGGCAGCCCCTCAAATATTGAAACGCCCGCTATCCCGCCCCCCCTGGTCCTTTTCTCTAGATTAGAGATTAGCCTTTCATGAAACCTTCCCTCTTTCTGCCTCTTTCCTTCCTTCCTCACTTCTCCTCTTTCTTCCTTCCTTCTTTCCTCCTCCTTTCCTTCTTTCTCCTTCCTTCCTTCCTTCCTTCTTTCTTATTTCTTCCCTATTTCTGCCTCCTTCTTTCCTTCTCTCTTTCTGCTTCCTTCCTTCCTCTTCCTCCTTGCCTTCTTCCTTCCTTCCTTCCCTATTTCTGACTTCTTCCTTCTTCACTTCTCCCTCCTTCTCTTTCTGCTTCCTTCCTTCCTCCTTTCCTTCCTTCTCTTTCTCATTCCTTCCCTATTTCTGCCTCCTTCCTTCCTTCTTCACTTCTCCTCCCTTCTTCTCTCTTTCTCCTCCCTCCCTCCCACCTTTCTCCTTCTGTCCCTCAAGGTCATTCCTTCTTTCCATCGCAAACCCACAAAGCCAAGAGAAGAAACCCATCATGCGCGGCCGGCTGGGGTCTATCTGGGGCTCGGACGTCCAGCCACCTTCCAATGCTCCCCCCTCCCCTTCTTTCCCAAACCCTTGAAAGCAACGTAGCCCCAGACACGTGTCTCCTGCTGCTCAGGGTTCAGACAGGCAAACCCCGGACCTCCCCCCGGCCGTGAAAAACGGGCGCATTGCAGGCCCGGCCAAGCGAGGCGGGAAGGAAGGAAGGAAGGAAGGCGGGCGGCCTTTGCTGGGGGAATCCCCGGTCGGGAAGCCCGTTTGTGCAAAGCGGGCGGAGGGGCGGGGGAATCCCAGCCCCCTTCATCGCCGCCGCCTTTCGCTTGGCACGCTAGCCGAAGAGGCAGCGCCCCCTGGCGTCCTTCGGGGGCGTCTGCCCGGCTTGGCTTCCCACGCCGGCCGGCTTCCCGCCTCCTCCTCCCTCCCCTTGTTCCTTTCCTCCTTTCCTCCTTTCCTCCTTCTCTTTCGTGCTGCTGCAGGATTTGTTGGCCTTGGCAACTGGAGGGTGGGAGGACTTCAAGTCCCAGAATTCCCCAGCCAGTATTAGGTCTTTTCCCTCCCTCCCCCTTCCCTTCCTCCCCTCCCATCTTTTGTCTCTTCCTTCCTCCCCCTCCCTCCCTTCTTTTCCTTCCTTCCTTCCTTCCTTCCTTCCTTCCTTCCCCCTCTCTCCCTTCCATTCTTCCTATTTTCTTCTCACATTCACTCCCTCCGTTTCCTTCCTTCCTTCCTTCCTTCCTTCCTTCCTTCCTTCCTTCCTTCCTTCCTTCCTCTTTTCTTCTTACATTCCCATCCTCCCTTTCCTTCCTTCCTCCCCTCCCTTCTTTTTTTCCTTCCTTCCTTCCTTCCCTCTCTCTCCCTTCCTTCCTTCCTTCCTTCCTCTTTTCTTCTCACATTCACTCCCTCCATTTTCTTCCTTCCTTCCTTCCTTCCTTCCTTCCTTCCTTCCTTCCTTCCTTCCTTCCATCCATCCATCCATCCATCCATCCATCCTTTCTTCTCTCCATCCATTCATTCTGGATAAAGGAGGGAGGGAGGATCAGATAGAAGAGAAGAAGGAGGGAGGGAGGGAGGAAGTATCAGAAAGGAGAGATAAGGAAGGAAAGAAAGGAGAGTAGAGGAAGGGAGAGAGGAAGGAAGGATCAGATGGAAGAGAGGAAGAAGGAAAGAGAGAGGGAGGGAGAAGGAAGTAGGTAGGTAGGAAGGGAGGGAGGGAGGAAGGAAGGTCCAACGCTCCTCCTTCCCGTTCTTCTCCTTCTCCTTCTTCTCCTCCTTCTCTTTCTCCTTCTCCTCCTTCCCATTCTTCTCCTTCTCCTTCTTCTCCTTCTCCTTCTTCTCCTTCGTCTTCTCCTCCTTCTCTTTCTCCTTCTCTTCCTTCCCATTCTCCTCTTCCTCCTTCTCCGTCTCCTTCCCATTCTCATCCTTCTCCTTCTTGTTCTTCTTCATGCAAAAAGTGGTCGCTAGCTCCCTTTTCTCAGTGCCGTCACAACTTCGAACGGTCACTAAACAAATGGTTGTATGGGAAGGACTACCTGCGGTGCCCCTGCCCAGATGCTTCCGAATGCTCCCTCTGCCGCCTTCTCCCCATTTCTCTCCCCACCCCCTCCCGGTCTCTGGAATTCGATGGCAGCCCCCTCTTCCCCCACCCCCACCCTTAGCCCATTAAATCATTCCAAGCTTTCAGGTTGCAAATTGCATGTCTGAATCTGCCAATACAGACCCATAAATCTCTCTGCACTTAGAAGAGCGGGAAGGATAAGTCTGCGTCACAGGCCGAGTGGAGGAAATCGTTCAGGTCTGGTGGGGGGGAAAATAATAATAATAATAATAATAATACTCGACCGATGCCTGAAGTCGTCGGAAGAAAAGTGGAGTGGCTTCCGTTTGACAGCTGCTTGGTTAAGCAGCTCCAGGTGGGTGGGTGGGGCTAGGGGGCAGCTGGGCGGGGCCCGAGACATGGCAGGCCCGACTTTGGCATTGCCAGGGTCAAGGTGGCTATGCCCCTCCCCCCTTTCTCTTGGAATGACCCCAGTCGAAGTTAGGAGGTTGGTGGAGCCTGGTGGGACCAGCAGGTGGAAGGAAGGAAGGAAAGGAAAGGAAAGGAAAGGAAAGGAAAGGAAGGGAAGGGAAGGGAAGGAAGGAAGGAAGGAAGGAAGGAAGGAAGGAAGGAAGGAAGGAAGGAAGGAAGGAAGGAAGGAAGGAAGGAAGGAAGGAAGGAAGGAAGGAAGGAAAGGTAAAATAGGGAAGAAGGAAGGATATGAGAGAAGGAAGGGAAATATGGACAATATTCTAAGAAGGGAGGGAGGGAGGGAGGAAGGAAGGAAGGGAGGAAGGAAGGAGTGGAAGGGAGAGAGGCAGGCAAGCAGGGAGGAAGAAAGGAGGAAGGATATGAGAGAAGGAAGGAAGATACGAAAAATATTCTGGGAAGGAAGGAAGGAAGGAAGGAAGGAAGGAAGGAAGGAAGAAGAAGGAAGGAAGGAAGGAAGGAGAAAGTGGAAGGGAGAGAGGTAGGCAGGAAGGAAGGAAAGAGGAGGGAGGAAGGAAAAGGTAGAAGAGGAAAGGGAAGGAATAATATGAGAGAAGGAAGGTTTGGAAAATATTCTGAAGGAAGGAAGGAAGGAAGGAAGGAAGGAAGGAAGGAAGGAAGGAAGGAAGGAAGGAAGGAAGGAAGGGGAAATTCTTCTCCCCATTTCCTTTTCCTCCTCTTCTCTCCCATCTTTCTCCTTCTCCTGTTTTTTCCTCCTCCTCCTCCTCCTCCTCCTCCTCCTCCTCCTCCTCCTCCTCCTCCTCCTCCTCCTCCTCCTCCTTTCCTTCTTTCTCCTTCTCCCCCACTGCTTCTCTTTCTTTCCTTGCTCCTCCTCCTCCTCCCCCTCCTGGAAATGTTGTTGTATATCTCGACTGAAAGCCGAAAGAAAAACATAGTAGGAACGTAGGACAATTGTCCTGAAATTTATGGCAAATATTGAACTCTCCTCTGGGCCTCACCCTGGCAGGAACCGTGGGATGGGATATTATTTTTCACAGCCTGCGTTAGAGTTGCCAGGACAAATAAACCCCCACCTCTCCTTTATATCACCCAGAGTTGGCAGCCCTCCACAATAGCGGCTTTCCAATTCTTCGCCAAGGAACTTCGGATCCGAGTCCTCTCTTGTCTCCCTTTGGTTGTATTTTCCTTTGCAAAGCCCAAGAGATTCCGCGGAAGGTTCCTTCCGGTTGGGATGGTCCCGGAGAAGAGAATCCGCTCTTTAAAACAAAGGGGAAAGATGAAATGCATCCTAGGTTGGCCTGGACAGGGGATTCCCGCTGCTTACCCATCAGGTCCAAACTACCTTCTTGGTTCAGGACCATGGGGGGGGGGGAGTCTCACAGAGAGGGAGGGTGCAACAGGGAGATAACAAGGCTGAAGAGAATCACTTAAGAGTTGGAAGGGACCCTGGAGGTCTTCTAGTCTAACCCTCTGCTCAGGCAGGAGATCCTTTCTTACAGGATAATAGAGTTGGAAGGGACCCTGGAGGTCTTCTAGCCCAACCTTAGATCAGTTCAATCAGTCAATCGCAATAGAGCCGGAAGGAACCTTTAAGGTCTTCTAGTCCAACCCCCTAGCCAATTTGGGCCTAGAGGAGGGGCCACGAGCCTGGAAAGCAGGAGACAGTGAGTTTTAGTCCCGCCTTAGCCATGAAAGTTGGCTTGGCGACTTTGGGCCATTCACCAGGAGGCGGTGAGTTCTGGTTCCACCTTAATGGTTGATGGTTGAGTTGGTGACTTTGGGTCAGTCAATAACCCTGGACTCTCATCTTTCTGCCCATGTTTCTGTGTCCTGTGGACGATGGTTTATCGGGTGGTTCCTGAGTTTGCAGGAAGGCCAGGCGTCATAACTGGCCTTCTCTTCTCCTGAGGCTGCGCAACGCAACCACCTTCCAGCCTTGGCTCCCTTCAACCATGTCTTCATCTAGGGCGGAATCGCAACCCACTCCGAGAAATTAAATGCACAATCTAATGAGGACGGCTTGTGTCTTTGGAAAGCGAAACACTGACAGAGGGAATTTAGAAGCTCATTTTAAAAAAACAAAAAACCATTTTTTTTTTCCTCCCTCCTTGCTCATCCTGCTGTTCAGGTTGGCGCCACTGACAGCTTTCAGAACTTCTCTTCTCTTTTCTTTTGTGTGTGTGTGTGTTTTGCTGTTGTTTTATGAAGAAAAGCACAGCCTCTGGCTAGAAGTGGCTCCAGCCTGCCAGGAGCGCAGGAACCCTGAGTTGTGTTGCCAAACACACCAGGGGGGGGGGCGTGAGTTGAAGGGAAACGGAGAAGGGAGGAGAAAGCATGCATGTAAATTACAAAGAAGCCCGCTTTAGCAATAGCAACAGCCCTTAGACTGATATACAGTGCAGTTTACAGAGTCAGCCTCTTGTCCCACAACAATCTGGGTCCTCATTTGACCCACCTCAGAAGGACAGGAGGCTGAGTCAACCTGGAGCCTGGTGGGATTCGAACGGCCAAATTGTAGGCAGCCAGCAGTCAGCAGAAGTAGCTTGCAGTACTGCACTCTAACCACTGTGCCACAGAAGCTCCTTGGGTGTTGGGAAGCACGTGCGAACAGGGAGACATGGTGGCTTCTCTTTCGTCAAAGAGGCTGGGTAGTACCATCTTCCACAGGTAGTCCTTGACTTACGGCCGCAATTGGGCCCCAAATTTCCGTTGCTAAGCGAGATGGCTGTGAGGTTTGTTATGCCCCATTTTACGAGCTTTCTTGCCACCGTTGTTAAGTGAATCACTGCAGATGTTTAGTCAGTCAGGCGGTCGTTAAGTGAATCTTGCTTCCCTGTGGACTTTGCTTGTCAGAAGGTTGCAAAAGGGGTTCACGTGACCCCAAGAACACTGCATCCGTCATAAATATGAGTCAGTTGCTGGGAGTCTGGATATTGATCATGTGACTATGGGGATGCTGCCATCTATAGTCTACCTATCTATCATCTCTCTCTCTATCATGTCTCTCTCTCTCATTTATCTGTCAACTATCTTCTACCTATTTATCTATTCTCTACAGTAGGTAGACAGACAGACAGACAGATAGACAGGTGAGTTAGGTTGGGTTGAGTTAATGATTGGGTTTGTATTAGGTTGGGTTGGGTTGAGTTGAGTTGGTTGGGTTTGAATTGGGTTGAGTTGAGTGGAGTTGGTTGGGTTTGAAGGGTTGGGTTGGGTTGAGTTGAGTTGGTTGGGTTTGAATTGGGTTGAGTTGAATTAGTTGAGCTTGAAGGGTTGGATTGAGTTGAGTTGGTTGGGTTTGAATTGGGTTGGGTTGGGTTGAGTTGAATTGGTTGGGTTTGAGTTGGGTTGGGTTGAGTTGAGTTGACTTGGTTGGGTTTGAATTGGGTTGGGTTGAGTTGAATTGGTTTGCCTTCGTTTGAGTTAGGTTGGTTGGGATTGGGTTGGATGGGATTGGGTTGAGCTGATTTGAGCTGATTTGGGTTGGGTTGGGTTGGATTGAATTGAGGGTTGAGTTGGTTTGCTTTAATTAGGCTGAGCTGGGTTGAGTTGAAGACCGAGTTGTGCATTGAGTTGAGTTGGGTTGACCTCATTTAAACAAGCCAAAATCTAGAATCACCATTTATGGCTGGCTGACTGAACCTCTGACTTAGCCATGTAACGAGCAAAATGAAGTTATTTCCTTGGCTCACTCCTGTCTCTTTGTAGCCCAACCTGGGTTTTTGCTCACCCTCCAGAATCCAAGGACACGCCACGGTTGGCCAAAGACGCCACTCTCTGGCCTAGCATGGGGCACAAATTCAATACAGAGAAATGCCTGGCGCCTGATCAAACATCTCTGTTGAAAGAGAGATGAAAGCTGATGCATGGAAATGAGCTTACTTGAACGTAGGGCTGTTCGAGGAATGAAACGAATCTCCTGTGGACTCCTTGAGACTGGAGGACTCTCCTCGATTAAGATGCACAACCCTCACCTGAGCATCTTGAGAATAGAGGAGGCTGGCAAGTTGTCCATCAAAGAGACAGATGAAGAAAAGGGAGACACTTCCCTTGTAGTCATGGCACAGTGGGGAACTGGTTGCACGCCTGTGCGACCCCGGAGTTGGAAACACGTGATCTTCCCATCTCAGAAGATTTCCAATCTTTCCTGTCCCTTTTGGGTCTGGGGTGGGGTGGGGGAGACAAACTCGTGATGAAGATGTGATGTGATGGAAGAAATTGAAAAAAAAAAAGATGTTGAGACTCTGGAAAGAGTGCAGAGAAGAGCAATCAAGATGATTAAAGGGTTAGAGAGTGAAACATACAAAGAACGGTTGCAGATAACAGATCATCAGAGTCGGAAGGGACCTTGTAGGTCATCTAGTCCAACCCCCTGCCCAAGCAGGAGACCCTACACCATTTCTGATAGATGGGAGTCCAGCCTCTTCTCGAAAGCCTCCAGGGATGATGGAGCTCCCACAACTTCCAAAGGCAACTTCTGTTCCATGGGTGGATTGTTCTCCCTCTCAGAAAGTTTCTCCTTATTTCCAGGTTGAATCTTTCCTGGTTCAGTTGCCATCCATTGTTCTTTGTCTGGCCTCCGGGTTGCAGGAATTGGGGGTGTCTAGTTTAATGAAAAGAAGAATTAAGGGGGGACATGATAGCATCTTTCCATGTTTGAGGGGCTGAAAGAAGAGGGGGGTCAACTTATTCCCCAGAGCACCAGAAGGCAGGACGAGAAGCAATGGGTAGAAACTCATCAAGGAGAGAAGCAAACCAGAATTAAGGAGGAATGTCCTGATAGTGAGAACAATTAACCAGTGGAACCACTTGCCACCAGAAGTGGTGAATGCTCCATCACTGGAGATTTAAGAAGAGGCTTGACAGCAATTTGTCTGGAATTGCAAAAGGTCTCCTGCTGGACCAGGGGGTTGGACTAGAAGACCTCCAAGGTCCCTTCCAACTCTGTTATTCTATAATCCCAGATCAATTAAACAGTGGGATATCTGGCCTTCAGACGTTGTAGGTGCTCCATCCCTGGAGGTGTTCAAGAAGAGGTTGGACAACCCCATCTGGGAGGGGTTTCCTGCTGAAACAGGGGGTTGGATTAGATGACCTCCAAGGTCCCTTCCAACTCTGTGATTCCGTAATTCTGTAAGGGTCTCCTTTTGGAGCTGGGGGTTGGACTAGATAACCTCCAAGGTCCCTTCCCACTGTCTCATTCTATGATTCTTTAAGAGAGGGTTTCCTGCTCAAGCAGGGGGTTGGACTAGAAGACCTCCGAGGTCCCTTCCAACTCTGTTACTCGTTTTGCCTGCTGTCTCTCAGGGATCCGACCTTCCCACCAAAAGCCTGGCCCTTCAAAGAGACGGGTTTTTTTGGGGGGGGGGGGTTTGGCCCAGCCTCCTTGGAAAGTGGACTCAACCTGGCCAACTGGCGCTTCTTTTACGGGAGATTAATTGGCTCTATTGGTCTTTTCTGCAAACCGTTTGGGCAGAAAAGAAAGGTTCTCGGATTTATTTTTATTTATTTATTTTTCTGCAAAGCCTTGCGCAGCCGAGCACTCCGGTCTCTGAGAAGTTCAGATCAATTAAAACAATTTACTTTGCGGCTAATGGTTTCAGAGCATTGTAATTTATTAGCGAGTAAATGCCATCCAAAGGGCCCCCCCACCCCCACCCGTTCGCTTGTGCTGGCACAGAGGGAGCCGTAACAAGTTTCTTGGATAAATTAAAGTCTAGGATTTGGGGAACAAGCTTCAATGGCTTGAATAACCTGCCTGCCACTCCGTTTTACGGGCTCCAGAGGTTCGTTTGTTTTTTTGCAAACCATTAAAAACTTCTAATCAGTTCTTTGTATGTGTGGGGGGGGCAGCTTCAAAGGCATGCAAGAATCCAGAGCTGGATTCAGAGTGGGAGTGGGGGAGGAGGAGAAGGTGTGAAGTGAAGTGATGATGATCACTTCGATGTTGGTTTATTCCTTCAACGGTTTCTGCCCTCCCAGGCAAACCGGACCAAAAAAAACCCACAACAGGGTGAAGTAATCCTACTAGGCGATGTTAATAGGATCACGTTAAGTCTGAAAGGACAAACTCACACACCACACACACACACACACACACACACACACACACCCCTGTCAATTTTGGCTGCTTGATCCATTCGGCTGGGTCCTGCTCTTAATGTCTTCCTCCAGCCGTTGAGTGAGTGAGGGCTCCGGCCTCTCTTATCTAATTGCTTTCTCTGCTTTCTCTCTTTCCTCTCGTCCGTCCCCACAAGGTCATCCACGCATCCCTTTACAGCCAGGGAGTTAAAGGGCCTGTGGTCAGCACAAGCACCCCTCCCTGAAGAGAAAAGGAGGCCCACTCCTCATTTAGCACTGATGACGTTTGCTAGTTGGGTCATGAGATGCCTGCAGGAAAACAACCAAGAATTTGGGGCTCGATTCCAGTCGTAAGTCGGGGGCCCCCTGTAGGTCTTGAGATGCTGCGATTATAACCCAGATCAAATGCTGTTTATGGCACTTGCCTGCTTCCCTGGCCTACCTCGCAGGGTTGGCACCCTGTTGGTTTCATCTGCCCTCTTCTTGAAATCCCCATTTGGGCCTGTCGCAAATTAAAAATAAAGTGAGGTGAAGAGACATACGGGGAGACAGGCCCCGCTTCCTACACGTGCCCAGGAAAGCATTCCAATTAACTTAGTGGTGTGAAACAGTTTCTAATTAGGACAGGGACAATTAGTCACACGGGACATGAAGGCAAAAATAGCACCAGAGGGGAAGAAAACAACCCCCCTCGCCTGGAATTGTTCATCCTTCTAAATCCAGCAGAAGTTGGGGAACTGAAGCTGACCAGACGTTAGTCAAACTTCTCTCTTAACTCAGGGGAGTGGTTGAAACTGACCGGTACATGGAAACTGGCAGGTGATACCTGGCAAACAGACAAGGGAGTTTTTCATTATAGGAGGGAGAGAGGGAGGGAGAGAGGGAAGGGAAGAATAACGAAGGAAGAAAGGGAGGGATGAAGGAAAAGAGAAAGGAAGGAAGAGAATGAGGAAGGAAGGAAAGAAAGAAGGAAGGAAGGAAGGAAGGAAGGAAGGAAGGAAGGAAGGAAGGAAGGAAGGAAGGAAGGAAGGAAGGAAAAGGAGAAATACAGGAAGGAAGAGAATGGGAGAGGAAGGAAGGAAGAAGAGGAAGGAAGGAAGGAAAGAGAGAGACAGAAAGGAAAGAAGAGAATGAGACAGGAAGGAAGGAAATGAAGGAAGGAAGGAGGAGAGGGAGGGAGGGAGGGACTTTGGGCTAGCTTGACACTGTCCTCCCATTATAAAAAGATGCCCCACTTCATCCTACATGCTGTTGAAGCAAAATCCTCTCCTTCTATTCTTCCCCAAATAAAGCCAGGGGTTGGACTAGAAGACCTCCAAGGTCCCTTCCAGCTCCCTCATTCTGTATTCTATTCCATGTTCTCAGCTTTAGACTCGCAAGATTCTGTCCACGGAGCCTTCAAATAAAGTAGCATTAGCCCACCTGGTCGTGTGGCCTGGTTGGTCCTGCCTGGTAAGGCTGACACACACACACACACACACTGGATGTGTGCCCGTTTCCCACATCCTCTGTTCCCCCCCACCCCCAATCTGAGAAGGCCCGGCCACGTCAGATCAGCCTTGATCCTCCCTGGGCAACCCCACCCGCCCCGTGTCTTGCTCTGAAGGGAGACGGGTGTTTAGTGACAGGTGCTGGAGGAATCCTTCCCCCCGACAAGCCCTGTCCGATCGCATTTCTTGCCTGCCTTCCTGATATGCCAACATTTGTGTTTCAGGAGCAGCTGGCATGCAGGCAGCTTCAGCTGGCATGCAGGCCGCTCCTGTCACCGGGGTGGATGGAAAAGGCACTCACAAATGTGGCTGTGCACACACACACAAGAGAGAGAGAGAGAGAGAGAGAGAGAGAGAGAGAGAGAGAGAGAGAGAGAGAGAGAGAGAGAGAGAAGAAGAGAAGAAGAAGAAGAAGAAGAAGAAGAAGAAGAAGAAGAAGAAGAAGAAGAGAAGAGAAGAAGAAGAAGAAGAAGAAGGAGGAGGAGGAGGAGGAGGAGGAGGAGGAGGAGGAGGAGGAGGAGGAGGAGGAGGAGGAGGAGGAGAAAAGAAGGAGAAAGGAAGGAAAGGAAAGGAAGAATAAGTGCAAAAGAGAGACATAAAAGAGAAAAGGACAGAGAGGGAGGAAGGAGGGAGGAAAGAAAAAGAAGGAAGAACAGAAGGAATAACTGCAAGAGAGACATAAAAGGAAGAGAGAAAGGTCAAAGAGGGAGAAGAGAAGGAGGGAAGGAAGGAGGAAAGAGAAAGAAAGAAAGAAAGAAAGAAAAAGAAAGAAAGAAAGAAAGAAAGAAAGAAAGAAAGAAAGAAAGAAAGAGACCATGTGCAAGAGAGAGACATGAAAGAAAGAGCAGGAGAGAGGGAGAAGAAGGAGGGAGGGAGGAAAGAAAAAGAAAGAAAGAGAAAGAAAGAAAGAAAAAGAAAGAGAGCATATGCAAGAGAGAGAGATAAAAGGAAAAAGAGCAGGAGAAAGAAGAAGAAGAGGGAGGGAGGGAGGAAAGAAGGAAAGAGAGAGAAAGGGAGAATTTCATTCCATCTCAATCTTGGGACCTTTAAGTTGGGTGGGCTTCAATTCCCACTTGAAGTCGGTATAACACTTGGAAGGGGCCTTGGAGGTCTTCTAGTCCAACCCCCTGCTCAAGCAGGAGACCCTCATGGGTGAATATTAGCATCTACTCCCACCTGCCACCAAGGGTTTAGCTTTCCTCCGTTTTCTCTCGGCCCACCCACCCTTTAAATTTTCTTAAGGACCCTCCACCAACAGCAGAAGTTTTCTCCGCTGGGAGATGTCAGAACGAGGATTTAAAAACGGAGCAGCTGTTGTGTTCGGCCATCTTGGGAAAAACACAATGACTAACTCGGAATATTTTCCGGTGAATAAGCCCGTCTAGAAAGGGGGTGCTAACGTTCAGTCAGCCCCTCCAAAAAAACACAGACTTAATGATCACAACGGAGCCCAAAATACCTATCGCTAAGCAAGACCGTGGATGTGAGCTTGCCCCGTTGTGCGACCTTTCTTGCCCCCGTTGTTAAGCGAGACCACTGTGGTTGTTAAGACAGAAACAACAGGGGCTACGAGAACCTGGCTTCTTCACTTAACAACGGTGGCAAGGAAGGTTGTTACAAAGGGGGGGCAAAACTCACTTGACAAAGGTCTAAGTTGAGCAAGAGGAATTTGGGGCTCGCTTGTGGTCGTAGGTCGAGGAAACCAAGTCACATTGGTCAGATAAGAGACAGCATAGCCTGCAACTGCACAAGAGCTGGGAAAAGAACCTCGGAAGAGACCCTCCCTAGTTTCTCAGGCTGTAAAGGAGACAGCGGGAGAATTGCACTTTCAGATTTGCAAGGTTCTTGTCGTAAGCGGGAAAGACCTTGGGAGACCGGGAAAAAGAGACCCAGGCAAGGGAATGGTCAGGTAAGAGTCAGCTGAGCCCTCAGCTGCATAATGGGTGGAGAAAAGAGACTCAGGAGGGACCCTCCCTAGTTTCTCAGGCTGTAAAGGAGACCAGGGGAGACTTGTATTTTCAGGCTTGCAAGGTTCTTGTAGGGCTAGATGAGAAGGACCTTGGGAGAGGAGAAAAGGAGACCCAGCCAAGGGGATGGTCAGATAAGAGACTGCATAGCTGCACAATGAGCGGAGAAAGGGACTCAGAAGAGACCCTCCCTAGTTTCTCAGACTATAAAGGAGAAGGCAGGAGAATTGTCTTTTCAGACCTGCAAGGTTCTTGCAGCACAGCCAAAAGAACGGTCAGATAACAGACAGCTGAGCCCTCCACTGGGTAACAGAAGGGGCAAGAGTCTCAAAAGAGAGACCCTCCCCAGTTTCTCAGGCTGCAAAGGACACAGGGAGGGGAAGAGTTGTCCTTTCAAACTCAAGCACGATTCCGTCACTCCAGCTTTACAAGGAAGCGGAGTCAGCTCATCCGGCTGCGATTCCTATCTGGCTTTACCCCGCCAGTCTTCCGCTCAGCTCCCTTTTCTTTTCACCACCGTCGCTTCCTGCCCTCTGCACGGTGCGCGAGGTACTAAAAAGAAGAAGGGGTGGGCAGAAGAAAGGTGACGGGAAACTGAAGTGCCAGCTCGCCAAGAGATAAGAGCTGGCACCATCTGACCCGAGAAGCTGGATTTGCTGTGGCAGCCGCCGTTGATATAAACCTTGGAGCACTCGGTGAATGTCAGCTTGGCTTTGCAATTAAAATGTCTCCTTTTCCGACGTATCTATTGTTTCGTCCCCGGCTCAGGTTGGATGTTGGAGAGAAGAGCCAGTCGAGGGTTCAAGTACGACCCGGGTATTTCTGGGCAACGGGACAAAAATTGAGGGTTATCTGTGTAACTCATCAATCTCAGGCTTAATTTCTTTTTTTCCATCTTCTATTTTTAAATACCTCTTCTGCTTATTGATGACTAATTTATTCCAGAGTATTCGATTTGCTAAAGTATAGGCGGTCCTTGACTTACACCCCCCACATTTCAGTGGCAAAGTGTTCCACTTCCACCCCCCCTCCGTCTCCCATTTTACAACCTTTCTTGCCAGGGTCGTTAAGGGAAACGCTGCACTTCTTTAGGGAGCGAGGCTGTCATTAAGCGGTTTTCATCCTGTTTCCTGCCCACGTTGCTAAGCGAACCCCTGCGGAGGTTCAGTGAGTCACACGGTCGTTAAGTGAATCTGGATTTCTCCCTTGGCTTTGCTCATCAGAAGATTGAAAAAAAAAAAGGGGGGGGGGAACTCACGTGACCCCAGGATGCTGCGGCCATCATAAATACAAGTCAGTTGCCAAGCACCCTGAATTTCTGATCACGTGGCCATGAGGCTGCCGCAGTCGTCATAAGTGCGAGGACTGGTCTTAAGTCCACTTTATTCAATGTTGTAACTTTCAATACCGATGCAAGTTGCCACTTCAGCCCTTCCAGTCTCTGGGCTGCATTTCCCAACATGCATATGAACAGGGAGGAATATTTGGGGTCTGGGGTCTCCTGGCTATCCTTTGCATTAAGGAGGAAACCCCCCCCGCTCCCCTCCTCTCCCCGTCACTCCAGCTCCTGTAAGTGCTCGTTTTATAGCTGTCAACTCCAGGGATGATGGGTGGGAGAGCTAATACCCCAAAAGATGGAAGGGAAATTCTACGGGATTTTGATGGATGAAGGAAGGGGAGCCGAGAGGACAGGATGAAATATCGGAGAGAGACAAGACACCAAATGGGTTGGTTAAGGGAAGAAAGGAAAGCGCGGGCAGGTGTAAGGGTGGAGGATATCTGTTGCAGCAAGAGGACTTGTGAAAAGGGTAATGGAGCTGGAAGGGTCCCCAGAGGTCATCCAGCCCAAACTACCACTTTTGGAACAATTAGGTACTAGCCCAGGGGTCAAGTGAAATCTCTTCTTCTTCTTCTTCTTCTTCTTCTTCTTCTTCTTCTTCTTCTTCTTCTTCTTCTTCTTCTTCTTCTTCTTCTTCTTCTTCTTCTTCTTCTTCTTCTTCTTCTTCTTCTTCTTCTTCTTCTTCTCCTCCTCCTCCTCCTCCTCCTCCTCCTCCTCCTCCTCTTCCTCCTCCTCCTCCTCCTCCGTCTCTTCCTCTTCCTCCTCCTCTTCCTCCTCCTCCTCCTCCTTGAAATGCAGACTAGCAATATTCCTTGCCCAATGGGGAATCCTTTCTGGTGGTGGAGGGCTTTTTTTATTTTGGGGGGGGGGGGGCTGGGGCAAGCTTAACAGAGGACGGGCAAACTGACAATGTCATGGTTCTTCCTTGAACAGTGGTTTCCTTTGGTGTCAAAGCGTCTTTGAGATGCGACGTCCCTCCCCAACACAGCAAGACCAGCCAAATAACTAATTAAGTGAAAGAAGCTGAGAGAGACAGTTTGGGGAAGCCATCGCTAATTGTGGTGGTTGTTTTAATCACTAGAGGCCAGCCTGAATTATACATGAATGGCCTTCAAACTCTCCACTCTTCTCGTGCTCCTGTTCTTCGGGAGTCATGCGGCAGCCATGCTCAGAAATGGAAGGGTGGATGTTTTGGAGAGCCTCTACTTGGCTCAGTCAGATGTTTCCGGGTTGACTTCTGAAATTTCCACCGCTGGATGGTTCCACCACCACCACCCCCCATCTGGAATTTTGATCTAGAACCTCTTAAACTGGGGGTTCCATTTTGGAAGATCATCGCTGGGAGTTTTCAAGAAGAGACTGGACAGCCCTTTGTCCGGGGTGGTGTAAGATCTCCTGCCTTAGCAGGGGGTTGGACTAGAAGACCTCCAAGGTCCCTTCCAGCTCTATGATTCTATGGATGGATGGATGGATGAACAAATGAGAGAAGAGAGAGAGGGAGATGGATAGATGGGTGGGTGGATGGATGGATAGATAGACAGACAGACAGACAAGCAGATAGATAGACAGGCAGGCAGGCAGATAGGTAGAAAGGTAGATAGATGTAGATAGATAAAGAGAGAGAGAAAGATGATAGACAGAAAGACAGTAAATAGGATGGCAGATAGATAGATAGATAGATAGATAGATAGATAGATAGATAGATAGACAGACAGATAGATAAATAGATAAATAGATAAATAGATAGATAGATATGGATAGATATAAAGCAGGGGGTTGGACTAGAGGACCTCCGAGGTCCCTCCCAACTCTGTTATTCTGACTTCAGAGGGCCGGCTCTACTAAGACCCATCCCCCAATCCCTGCCAGTCTTGGCTGGGAGCGGGTACAAAGCGGGCACTGCCCTGTCCATCTCAGCTCTGGCCCTTTGCCCTCGATCCGTCTTTTCCTTTGATGCATCGCCAGGCCTGTCTGAAGGACGAGCAATTAATTGCCTTCCCGGCATCTATTCATTATTTACAAAAAAAAAAATAAAAAATTTCTCATTTAGTGCAACTGCTTATTTGCAACGGTCTCCTTCCAACCAAAACCTAGCAGCTCCCCCCCCCACACACACACACTTTCCTTTTTCTTTTTTGCCAAACGGCTCCAGTGCCAACGTTAGCCGGGCCTTGCAACGGCCTTAATGAAACATTAAGACTCTTAATTACACCATTATCCTGTTTATTTTTTATAAATAATTCCGCCGCAGTCATTAAAGTGGGTGAATTTGGGAAGAGAATGACTTTCCGGAGAGAAATAGAGGAGTTTGTGTGGTTTTTTGGGGCTGGTTGTTAGCTGTGGGATTTTTTCTTCTTCTGAAGAAGAATATTTTTCCAACTTTTAGTAAGAACTCCAAGTTGAAATTTTATATATATATATATATATTTTACTGGAATAGTTTCTTGCAGAAAAAGCAACTTAAGAGGTATTAGAGTTATGCAAACAGTCAGGCTGAGCTGTCCGTGGTGCTGATAGATTGCTTGGATGGCTTTGTGTTGTTCCTTTTTAATGCCCATTTAAGAATGCAAGTTTTTACTCTGGAGTAAATGCTGAAATTCACCCCTGGGGAGTTTTACTCAGCCCCATCCCTGCCTCTCTCAGCAACTAAAATATCACCTGCATTTTCGAGTGCATCTTAAAAGCCGCCCCCATAGTTTTTCCAATATGAGACAGGCGGCAAATAAATTTAATAAATAAATCTTCCAAGGCTTTGAGGAACTAGAAAAAGAAGCTCACATTCTCAGAATTACAACCTGCCTTTTTTGCTTCCCCAAGGATTTTTCAAATCAGACCCATTCATGGATATATAGGTTGTCCGTCAATCTAATTTCAAATATTCAACCGTTGTTTGGTTTGGGCTGAATCTTCCAGCTGTCATTCTAAAGAATTTTTTTTTATTGAATTCAACTTTAGCTTCCAAAATGATTTTCACCTTTATTTCAAACAGGGCAGATTTGGTTAAAAGAGGAATAAATCTCTCCAAAAAAGGAGAGTGCAGGCCATGGAGTTGGCAGAGTGTGTGTGTGAGAGAGAGAGGGGGGGGAGAGAGGGAGAGACAGAGACAGAGAGGGAAGGAGGGAGGGAGGGAGAGGGAGGGAGGGAGCCTGGGCCGGCCATCCGCCCTCAGATGGTCAGTCAACAGCCCCCAGGTCTGGAGGTGGCTGATGAGGAAGAGGAGGAACAGCTGGGTCCAGTGCCTGACGCCTGGATACGCAGAAGGCAGAGGAGAGGAGAGCAGTGGAAATCTATGGGCCGGTCCTTGGGACGGAAGATCCACCGCTGCTAGCGAAGCCCCCACCTCTAAAAGGCAGGGGGCGGAGATGAATAGATCTGGCAGACAACTATTCATTTCCCGGCCGGCCGGACTTGTTAGCCTGCGGTGAGAGAGGAACTGTTTGCCGGGGCAACCGGCATTCCTAATTAAAGGAATCTTTGAGTCCACTTCACGGGGTTTGTTGTGTTTGGGCAGCCGGGTCGGAACAACAACCTTTGTGTCTCTGCTCTCTCTAGAACCCCGATATCGTGCTGGTGCACTACTTGAACGTCCCCGCCATCGAAGACTGCGGGAAGCCATGTGGCCCCATCCTCTGCTCCATCAACACCGACAAGAAGGAGTGGGCCAAATGGACCAAGGAGGAGCTGATTGGCCAACTGAAGCCCATGTGTGAGTACCACCACGGAGGGTGGGTTTGTTGGGAGGGAGGCTGGTAAACGGGGGGAGGAGGGGTTCTTGAAGGCATCTAGGTATCCTTGGGATGGCCCCGCTGAAGACTCCTCCGAGCCCCTTTTCCTGGTCGCTTCTTGGCTGCCAGGATGGGTAGGCCGTCCCGGATCTCTGGTTTTTCCTTCTCACACCTAGGGGGTGACATGAGAGCATCTACCCGTAGTTGAGGGGCTGCCCCCCCCCCCAAAAAAAGGGGGTTTCCTCCTTATTTTCCAAAGTACCAGAAGGCCAGGAGAGAAGCAACTTGGAATTAAGGAGGAATGGCCTGACATTGAGAGCAATTTACCCGTGGAACCGCTTGCCACCAGGAGGTGTGGCTGCTCCATCACTTGAAGTTCTCAAGAAGAGACTGGACAGCCATTTGACTGGAATGGTACTATAGGGCTTCCTGCCTGAGCAGAGGGCTGGACTAGAAGACCTCCGAGGTCCCTTCCAACTCTATTATCCTCTAAGAAGGTGTCTCCTGCTTGAGCAGGGGGCTGGACTAGAAGACCTCCAAGGTCCCTTCCAACTCTATTATCCTCTAAGAAGGTGTCTCCTGCTGGAGCAGGGGGCTGGACTAGAAGACCTCCAAGGTCCCTTTCAACGCCGTGCCCATCGGCTGAGACACATTCGCCCCCCCCAAAAACCCAATTCCTGATTTTATTTCATTTCATTTTGCAAGCAGCTCTCACCGTCCCCCCCAGCCCTCCGAGGTAGCTGCCCTGACCTGGAACCCAAGGGCAAACCTGCAAAAACCCACCCACCCTTAAAACACACCTGCACACGCATGCACACACACACACACACACACACACACCCAGAGAGAGGAAACGGGGGCTGGGACTTTTGGAGACGAGGTTGACATCTGTCCGAGCTCAGCTTTGCTGCTGCTGCTGGGAAGGTAACCGGATTTGGAGATCTGCAGTGCGTCAGGAAGGGGAGGAAGGAGGGGGGAAAAGGAGACCCATAAACGGTCGTAAATCTCTTTATGCTTTGTGACGGAGGCGATGGGGGGGGGGAGTTCTGCCCGATTATTCTGCATTTGCACACTCGGCCGTCTCGCACACCCCAGGAGAGAAACCTCTCTCTCTTTCTCTTTCTCTCTCGTTCTCTCTCTCCATCCCTCCCCCTCTATTTCTCTTTCCTCCCTCTCTCTGTCTCGCTCTCCCCTTTCTCTCTCCCTCCCTCCCTCTCTTCTTCCTCCTTTTTCTCTCTCTCCTCCTGTTTCTTATTCTCTCTCCCTCCCTCCCCCTCTCTTCCTTTCTCCCTCTCTTTTCTCTCTCTCTTTCTCTCCCCCTCTCCTTCCCTCCCTCTCCCTGTCTCTCTCCCTCCCTCTTTCTCCCCCTCCCTCTCTCCTTCCCTCCCTCTCCATCTCTCTCACCCTCCCTATTTTCTCTCTCCTCCGTTTCTTTCTCACTCTCCCTCCCTCCCTGTCTCTCTCCCCCTTTTTTCCCTTCCCCCCTCTCTTCTTCCTCCTCCTTTCTCTCTCTCTCCTCCTCCTGTTTCTTTCCTTTCTCCCCTCCTTCATTCCTCCCTCCCTCCGATTTCCTTTCTTCCTTCCCCCATCTTTCCTTTCTCTCCTACTTTCTCCTTCCTTCCTTCCTCCTTCCGTTTTTCTTGCCCTCCTTTTCCACCCTTCCTTCCATCCTTCCTTCTTCCTTCCTCCCTTTCTTCCATTTTTCCTCCTCCTCCCCCCCTCCCTCCCCTTGCTGATCTGCGGGTGTCCTTGGAGGCATCCGTCAGGGGAGCCTCACCCGTCCCATCGGATCAGCCAGATGGCCGCTGAGTAGGCAGAAATCAATGCAGGGACAGTGGCATCCACACCGTTGGAGACTTGCCAACTTCTGCAGAGCGAAGCGGGGAGGGGGGGCTTCCCACCCACCCCCCACCCCCAAATCAAGGCAGCGGACTAGACCTGAGTTGCCATCCTGAACTTCCAGCGGCAGAAAGTTCTAAAGAGCTGGATTATTCCCTCATTTTTCCACGTCACGGTGGCTTGTCCAGCAGCCACTTGTAGTTCTACCACGAGCTTCTAGGGGTTGCGGGGGAGAGGAGGATAGAGGAAGAAGAAGAGGAGGAGGAGGAGGAGGAGGAGGACTGTGGGGTCCTTGGTGCTCTCTGAGCTTGGTGGGCTTCTTGCAGACGTTTCATGACCCAACTAGGGAACATCATCAGTGCTAGGAGGAAGTGGGGTTTCAAGAGGAGGAGGAGGAGGAGGAGGAGATCTGTGGGGTGCTTGGTGCCCTCTGAGCCTGGTGGGTCTCCTACCAAGCTCAGAGAGCACTAAGGAACCTACAGGGCTGGGCTAGAAGACCTCCCGAGGTCCCTTCCAACCCTGTTTATGCTGCATTCTGAGATCCCCACCCTCAAAATAAGGAAGGATTTCTTGACAGGACAATCAATCCGTTGAATGACTTGCTTCCAGAAGTCAGGAAGGCTCCAACCCTGGACTGGTCATTCAATGACTGGACAACCCTTTGCCTAAAATGATATCAGGTCTCTGGCCTGAGCGGGGGGGGATGGACTAGAAGACCTCCAGGGTCCCTTCCACTTCTGTCACTCGTGAAACCTCCCTCTTTGGCCAAAGTTGCCGAGTCCTCATTTTTTCCTGGATGACTCAGAGTGGGCACCCCAACCCTCCAAGGGAGCCCTGGAACCCATCATCCTGGGCGAGGATGGGATATGGAAAAGGAGGCGAGCGGCCTCGGGTGAGAGCAGCCCTTCCTTGCTTCCTGCAGCTGTCGGGCGCCCTCGTGTGGCAAGCGAGAACATTTTTTTCCCCTATAGGTTTCCTTCCTATAGGGGAAGGAGAGGGGAGGGGGCGGAGGGAGAGGGAGGGTCTGCCCATAGACGCCCATCTTCGCTTCGGGTTCGGACAGACTGCAAAGCTGCAGCTCTGCCTCAGGCACGAAAGCCCGCTGGGTGACTTTGGCCCAATCCCCAGGAGGCTGCGAGTTCTAGTCCCGCCTTAGGGTTGGGGTTCACCACAAATTAAAAAGTCACCGTACTACGCTGCCATACGGTCACGGCCGACGTTATGAGAAGCAGGCAATCCCTTCACAGAGGCTGTTGAGTGTCCCAATCCCACGGGGGTCAGTCTAGCTGCCTCTAGGGTGACCCTTGAAGTGGTTTTAATTTTTTTGCAGCCTTTGCAAACGGACGGGAGGGGGGGGGAGCCAGCGGGTGGGCAGGTGGGTTCGGTGTCCTTTAATTAACCTCACCCTCTTCCTGCCCCCTACCCAGTCCAGCTGAGGGACCCCTCCCGATTCATTCCACGTCAGGCCACTGAGTGTGACACGTTTAAAAAAGAAAAGAAAAGAAGAAGAACCCACTCAGATTGCGTTTTTCTGTATTCAGCAGGAACAATTTGTGGGCTCAAAGGAGATTCTTAACCCCCACTTACACACACACACACCACACACACACCACACACAGACACACACCCTGAGCTGGAGGGATGGAGAGGCTGGGAGGAGGGGGGCGCGGGAGGGAATGATCATATCTGGATGAGCCAAGACAGTTGGTATAATTTGCATGAAGTGCCCCCAATTTCTCTCCTTTCAATCTGTCACCCATCACTGGTTTTTCGTCTTATAACCTTCACAGAAGAAGGGGGAGCCTCGGATTTTGCAGTGGGAAGAGAGAGAGAGGGAGGGAGAGAGAGAGAGAGAAAGAGAGAGGGAGGGAGAAAGAAAGAGAGGGGGAAAGAAAGAGAGAGAGAAAGAGAGAGGGAGGAGAGAGAGAGAGGGGAGAGAGAGAGAGAAAAAGAGTAAGAGGGGGAGAGAAAAGGAGGGAGGGAGAGAGAAAGAGAGGGAAAGAGAAAGAGAGAGAAAGAAAGAGAGGGAGGGAGAAAGAAAGAGAGAGGGGGAGAGAGAGGGGAAAGGGAGGGAGAGAGAGAGGGAGGGAGAGAGAGAAAAAGAGTAAGAGGGGGAGAGAAAAGGAGGGAGGGAGAGAGAAAGAGAGGAAAGAGAAAGAGAGAGAAAGAAAGAGAGGGAGGGAGAAAGAAAGAGAGAGGGGGAGAGAGAGAGGGAAAGGGAGGGAGAGAGAGAGAGGGAGGAGAGAGAGAAAAAGAGTAAGAGGGGGAGAGAAAAGGAGGGAGGGAGAGAGAAAGAGAGAGAGAAAGACAGAGAGGAAGAAAGAGAGGGAGGGAGAAAGAACGAGAGAGAGGGCAGAGAGAGGGAGATGGATTTGCAGGGGGGGAAAGGGGGAGTCAGATTCTGCCCCCCCTGCCCCGAGGTCCACCCCATTGTTCCCTCTGGTGCGATAAGAACAATCTTTGCTCTGAGTCTCTTTAAACCATCCTTGCAAAGCTTTGGCTGGCACAGGGAATGCAGGATGACAGCGTTGGAAGGGACCCCGGAGGTCTTCTAGTCCAACTCCCAGAATTCCCCAGCCCACCCTGTCTTTTTCTCTGCCTTGAGAAATGGTGTGGGGTTGCAGCAGGGGGGATTATAAGGGAATAAGCAGGTATGCAGTGGGGGGATGCCTATCCAAACGCCGTGGGGTGTCATCTCCGGGGACGGTTGTGAGCTGAGGTCCCCATTCCTTAAAGTGGCATCGAATGCGTACAGCAGGGTCTGAAGCCCCTCCTGCCTGGCTGTAGGGCCAAGCTTGACTGGCGTTGTGGCAGCCATGGACTCTTCTTCTCACGGCCTCTTCTGGCGTTCCGTCCACAGTTCACGGCATCAAATGGACGTGCAGCAACGGGAACAGCAGCTCCGGCTTTTCCGTGGAGCAGTTGGTGCAACAGATCCTGGACAGCCACCAAACGAAGCCGCAACCTCGGACGCACAACTGCCTCTGCACCAGCAACCTCGGTGAGCAGCAGGAAGCTGCCCTGGGACAGTTGGAGACCCCTCGAGAACCAAGGAGGCCATTCACTAAATTGCAGGCGGTCCTCGTTCGGCAACCGTTCTTTGAGTGACTTGGGATCGGTTGTCACACTTATGACCGTCGCAGCATCCCCCCTGGTTGCGTGGTCAAAAATTCAGTCCCTGACAACTGACTCCTATTTACAATGGTTACAGTGTCTCTGGGTCAAATTTCTGTTGCCAAGTGAGACATTTGTGAAGTGAGTTCTGCCCCGTTGTCTTGGCCACCGTTGTTAAGTGAATCCCTGCAGATTTTAAGTTAGTCACACGGTTGTTATGCAGTTCTGGCTTCCTCCCTTGACTTCGCTGGTCAAAGGGGACCATCATAAATATGAGTGTGATGACTCAAAGGGGCGTGGGACAAAAGGCAACACAGTCACATAAGCAAGAAATGTCCTTTTAGTACCTCCAATTTTGCCCCCAATTTCCAGTTACCTTTGGCTGGAGAAAAACGCTCCCAGGAACAGCCTTTGACCGTAGAAAATTCAGTCCAAAACAAGGTACATACAAACTATAACTAACAATCCACACAAACCACACTGCGGCAATTAACTGGACAGGGCAGGAGAAGGAATTGCAGACTTCAAAGGCCAGCAAAACACACACAGTTGGGAAGACGCCAAGAACCCAGATAAGCCTCGACGATATCAGATAACTCATGATTTGCTCCCAACAGTTTGCTGTGCGCAGCTTCCCTTTTTAAACACCGTGTTCCCAAATGCAGCTAATGAAGGGAATCAGGGCCCTTTCCTCCCTCGTAAGTCCTGCAACCCACGTTGCTCCCTTCTCCATTCCTCCCTGCGTGCCCTAGGACGAAAAGGGGGTGGCCCTGGGTTTTCCTCTGAACTCCCTCTCCCTTGTTCTACCTCTTCCCTGCTCTGCCCAGACGGACTGTGCCCTTCCCCAGTTTCCTCCACACCCAACGGAGCCACCCCCCCACCCCCTGTCAGCTGCTCGGCCTCCCCCTCCAAATCAGATTCCAACAGGGGCATGACAATGAGCCAGTTGTATATTGTACTGTGGTTGTAAATGTGAAAAGGGGTTCTAAGTCACTTTTTTCCATGCGGCTATAATGGCCACCAACGGTTGTAAGTCGAGGAGTATCTTAATGGACCCTGTTGGGCTGCGATGGTTCACATCTCCCTTTTGTTGTTCCTCTTGGTGTAGGGGCCGGGAGCAGCGTGCATCACAAGTGCAACAGTGCCAAACACCGCATCATCTCCCCCAAGGTCGAGCCCCGGTCGGGGGGCTACAGCGCCCACTCGGAGGTGCAGAACAATGACGTCTCGGAGGGCAAGAACGAACACAGCCACAGCAAGTCCTGCAACCGGGAGAAAAGGAACGGCAAAGTGGCCAAACCCGTCCTGCTGCATCAGAACAGCACCGAAGTCTCCTCTACTAACCAAGTGGAAGTTCCGGACACGACCCAAAATTCTCCCGTCTCCATCAGCAGCGGATTAAATAGCGACCCAGATGTAGCAGACAGTCCGGCAGTCACGGGCGTCTCCAGCATGGCGGTGGCTTCAGTGATGGGGAACCTGTCTCAAAACGCCACCGTTTTCATGTCCGATATCAGCAGCGAGGCCGTCTACACAATGTCCCCCACCGCCGGGCCAAACCCACACCTTCTCTCCTCGGACGCGACGACCCAAGGGCTGGTGCTGGCGGTCAGTTCCGACGGCCACAAGTTCGCCTTCCCTACCGCCAGCAGCTCGGACGGCCTCTCCATGTTGCCCGCCAGCGTCTCCGAAGAACTTGTGCTGTCCACCACTCTTGACACCAACAGGAAGGTCCCGGAAACCACCATGAATTTTGACCCAGACTGCTTCCTCAACAACCCCAAGCAAGGGCAGACTTACGGGGGAGGCGGGCCCAAAGGAGAAGGCCTCAACGCCAACATCCGACAGTCGCCCACCTCGGACCGAGGGTTCAACTTCAACGCGGCCCTCACCAAGGAGATCAAGACGGAAGACACCTCCTTCGAGCAGCAGATGTCCAAAGAAGCCTTCTCGTCTTCTTCCTCGTCCAACTCGCTGACCTTGAACACGGCGTCCAGCCTCCTTCCCTCCGGCGGAGGGCTCAGCCCCAGCACCACCCTGGAGCAGATGGATTTCAGCGCCATCGACTCCAACAAGGACTACACGTCGGGGTTTAACCAAGCGGTGCAGAGCCCCCACGTCCACCAAACCCCTTCGCCGAGCTTCTTCCTGCAAGACAGCAGCAAAGGGCTCCCCCTCGAGCAAAACGCCCACAGCAGCCTGAACGACGCGAGCAGCTCTTTCGTCGCCCCGCTGGCCCTGCCCAACGTCAAGACGGAGGCCTCCTCCCAGAACCCCTCCAACTGCAACGGCACAGTGGAGGCCCGGATCGAGGCCACCTCTTCGCTGCAGCTCATGCAGTTCCAGGCCAGCTTCCCGTCCATCGCGGCCGAAGGGGAGGTCCCCATGGAGACCTCGACGCACGCGGAAGGGAACGAGAACCTGCTCAAAACCGGGGAGCTCCAGTCCTGCAGGGCGGAGCACTACATGCAGCCCGAGGCCAACAACAGCTTGAGGAACGGAGGGAGCCTCCCCATCCTCCAGGGGAGCATGGTGCAGGGCCTCTACCCCGTGGCCCACCCGGCCTTGAACAACGCGTCCAACATGGAGCTCAGCTTGGATCACTTCGACATCTCCTTCAGCAACCAGTTCTCGGATCTGATCAATGATTTCATTTCGGTGGAAGGCGGGAACAACGCCCTGTACGGCCACCAGCTGGTCTCCGGGAGAACGCCGGGCTGTCCCAGGCGGAGGAGACCACCCGCGCCGCCTACAGCCAAGCGGAGATGTGCATCCCCTGCTGCAGCCCCCAGCAGGCCAACTTGAGCCTCAGCAACCCAGAGAACGGCGCCAGCCCAATGGCCTACATGCACGTCACCGAGGTGGTTTCAGCAGCGGCCGCCGCGGCCCAAGGCACCCTGGGCATGCTCCAGCAGAGCGGCCGACTCTTCATGGTGACCGATTACTCTCCCGAGTGGTCGTACCCGGAGGTGAGCTCGAGCGTCGCTTTGGCACGAACCCCCGGATGGGACCGGGGCAGGGAGAGTCGTGGGTAGGGTTGTGGGCAGAGGTGGGTATTCAGCAGGTTCTGACTGGTTCTGGAGAACCGGGAGCGGAAATTTTGAGTCGTTCGGAGAACCGGCCAATCCCACCTCTGACTGGAGATTTGGCTGGGAGTTGAAGCCCACCAGTCTTAAAAGTTGCCAAGTTTGGGGGAGTCCGTGAATTGTCCCTGCAGGGCAGGACGTGGAGAGGGTCTCGCCGGCCGCTGACCCGCCTCTCTCTCTCTCTCTCTGTCTCCCTCCCTCCGCAGGGCGGCGTGAAGGTCCTCATCACCGGATCCTGGCAGGAAGCCAGCAATAACTACAGCTGCCTTTTTGACCAGATCTCCGTGCCGGCCTCGCTGATCCAGCCAGGGGTGCTACGCTGCTACTGCCCAGGTGAGGCTCTCCAACAAGCCAGGGGCTGCGAGGCGAAGACACGAAGACGTGGTGGGGGGCAGGGGGGGTGTCCCTTGCGCACAATTCACTGTGGCTGAAATGTCCTTTTGCCTCGGACATCCCAGTTTGGGTCATTATATTAGCAGCCTTCCCATATTTGAGGGAGGGGCTGCCCCAGAGAGGAGAAAGGGGGTCGAGCTATTCTCCGAGGCACCCGAAGGCCAGAGGAGGAATAATGGGTGGAAACTGAACCAGGAGAGATTCAACCTTGGAAATAAGGAGAAACTTTCTGACAGGGAGAACCGTCCACCCATGGAACAGAAGTTGTGGGAGCGTCATCATCCCTGGAGGCTGGACTGCCACCTGTCAGAAATGGTGTAGGGACTCCTGCTTGGGCGGGGGGTTGGACTAGATGACCTGCAAGGTCCCTTCCAACTCTGTTAGTCTAGTCTAATATTAAAAAAAAAAAATGATGGAAAAAGTACAGAGAAAAGCAACCAGGGAGATTAGGGGACTGGAGGATAAAACATTCGAAGAACGGTTCCAGGAACTGGGGAGGTCTGGTTTAATGAAGAGAAGGACCAGGGGAGACGTGAGAGCATCTTCCCATATTTGGGGGGCTGCCACAGAGAAGAAGAGGGGGGTCAACCTATCCTCCAAAGCCCAGAAGACAAGAAGCAACGGATGGAACAAGGATGAATTTCCTAGACAGCGAAAACAATTCATCCTGATTTGCTTCTAGAAGTTGTGGGTCCAACTCGCTTCCCTTTTTGTCGTTTCAGCCCACGACACCGGCCTCGTCACGCTGCAGGTGGCTTTCAACAACCAGATCATTTCCAATTCGGTGGTTTTCGAATATAAGGCCCGGGCATTACCAACCCTTCCTTCTTCTCAACACGACTGGCTCTCGCTGGATGGTGAGGAGCGAGGATTTGGGCAGGGCCTAAGGAATGGGGGCGGGGCTTAGGAAGTGGGTACCACGCTGGCATTCGGCACCCAGAGCTGCCTAAATCAAAATTTTTCTCAACTTTAAAGATGGGTGGGGAGTTTTAAGATGGGTGGACAACTGTAAGACAGATAACTTTAAGATGGAGGACTTTAAGATGGTGGATAACTTTAAGATGGAGAACTTTTAAGATGGAGAACTTTAAGACAGGTGGAAATTTTAAGATAGGTGGACAACTTTCAGAGGGGGAACTTTAAGAGGGAGAACTTTAAGATGGGTGGACAACTTTAAGAATGCTGAAAGTTTAAGACGGTTTAAGTTTAAGACATTTGAGACGGCACATCTAGCTGGGGAATTCTGGGAGTTGAAGTCCACTCCTTTTAAATCTGTGGAACTGGCTTTGCTTCTAGAAGTTGTGGGTGCTTTTGTCACTGGAGGTTTTTAAGGAGGGATCGGACAGCGCTTTGACTCGGATAGTATAGGGTCTTCTGCCTTCAGCAGAGGGGTTGGACTAGAAGACCTCCGAGGTCCCTTCCAAGCCCTAGGATTGTACGCTGAAGTGGTGGAAGTGAAGAGGAAGCGGGAGGAATTGCCGCAGGGGAGAAATGTGTGGTTTCGCTTGTCTAGATGTCCTCTTGGTTTAGACAAAGGAGGCTGACAAGTGTGATGCAGCAACAAAAAAAAGACCAGGATGATTTGATTCTACGCTAGGCAATCGGTGACGCAACCAGAAGTGTGTGATGGAAGAATTATTGTACAGGCAGTCCTTGACTTACAGTTCATTCGTTTAGTGACTGTTTGAAGTTGCAACAGCACTGGGGCAGCGGGGGGAGTGACGTTACTGGTTCCCACGGACTTTGGCAACTTCGGCAAAAAGGGGCGAACTGTGTCTTGCTTAGCAGCGGAAACGCTGGGCTCGGTTGTGGTCGGAAGGCGAAGATTAGCTGTAGTTAGGACTTCTCCTCCCTTTGGAGTCTCACAGCAGCCCTGCAAGGTAGGCCAGGCAGAGATTGGAAGGGGGCCTGGGATGCAGGGGCTCTGGGCCTTCCCTAGGCGGGGGGGGGGATTGCCCACTTAGGGTTACCAGGGAGGGGGGAGGGAGGAGACGGGGCAGCAGGGCTCAGCCTGATGAAAGAGAAAGGAAAAGAGAAGAGGGAGAGAGGAGGAGGAGGAGGAGGAGGGGAAAAGGAGGAAGTGAGGAAAAGAAGAGCAGGAAGAGGAGGAGGAGGAGGAGGAGGAGGAGAGGAAAGGGGAAGGCAGAGGAGAAGAAGAGGAGTAAAAAGGAGGAGAGGGAGAGGAGAAAAAGAGGCAAGGAAGAGAAGAAGAGGAGGAGAAAAAAGAGAGGATGAGGAGAGAGAAAAGGGGGGAAGAAGGAAGAGAAGAAGAGGAAGCGAAAAAGAGGAGGGAGGGAGAAGAGGCAGCAGAGAAGGAGAAAAAGGAGGAGAGGGAGAGGAGGAAGAGAGGGAGGAGGAGAGAAAAAGGGAGAGGGGGAGAGAGAAGGAGAAAAAGGAAGGAGAGAAGGAGAAAAAGGAAGAGAGAGAAGAAGAGAAAAACGGAGGCAGAAGAGGAGGAGGACAAAGAAGAGGGAAGAGGAGGAGCAGGAGGGACGTCGCAGCGCAGCGGCCACCGAAACCGGCCGGGCGACGCGGAGAAGCGCCGTTCGGGTCCCGGCCCGCCTCTCCCGGCCGCTTCGCCTTCGCTCCTCTCGCTTCTTCTGGGCGGGGCGGCGGCCTCCCCTCCGTCGGAGCGCCTCCATCCCCGGCTGCATTGCGGAGGAGCCTCGGCCGGGCCGGCCGTTGCGGCGGGGCTCCTCCGTCTCCCCTCCGGCCGAGCTCCGCCGGCCCCAGCGGGCTCCACCGCCGGCCGCTCCCCCTGTGCTCCGGAGCGGGCATCTGATGTCACTTTCCCCGCCGCGGATTGGCCGTCTCCGCGCCCAGGCGGGGCTGCCGGCGCTGCGGCTGCGGCTGCCGGCTGGCGCTGCCGCCCATCGCGGAGCTGCGCTGCCTGCCCCGCCCGCCCGCCCGGGCTGCCTGCGGGGAAGCGGGAACGGGGGCGGGGGGCGCCCGTGGGCGAAGAGAAGGGCATGGCCCCCTCGCCTCTGCTGAGCCCGGCCCCACGGTAAGCTCCCCGCGGGCGTGGGGAAGGGGAAAGGCCCCGGGGGAGGGGGAAAGGGGGGAAACGACACACACACACACACACACATCAACACTCCAGCTTGGGAAGCTGCAAATGTCATGGATTTGTCCCACTGATGGGGTCTGGGGTCTCCTGCTTTGAGCAGGGGGTTGGACTAGAGGACCTCCAAGGCCCCTTCCAGCTCTCTTCTGGTTGATTCATTGGTTGAAATGGCCTAGGGTCTCCTGCTTGAGCAGGGGGTTGGACTAGATGACCTACAGGGTCTCTTCCAGCTCTGTTCGGATTGACTGGCTGATCCTGAGCCGTGGACACGGGTGGGAGTGGGCTGTGGGGTCGTGGCCCCTCTCTGGCAGTTGGGTGGCCTCCGTAGCTGCTGGTCCGGATTTTGAGGACCCTCCCTCAGCTCCTGTTTATAGTTGGGCAATAGGAGGGGGTTCAGCAGAGAGGTTTCGGGGTGGGAGGGGGGGAAAACAGGTCCTCCCTATTGCTCCTCCCCCCCCCCCACATCTGAGGGCGAGGCATCCCTCAGGTGGGGTTCTGGGGTGTCTCTCATACCTCCCACCCGTGGGAATATCTGACCGTGGGAATATCCAAAGCACCTGCAAAGGAGAGCAACCAGGGAAGGGAGGGCTCTTCCAACAGCCCCCTCCCCCTCCCGCTGCAGACCCGTCTGGCACTTGGGGGGGGGCTGTGAGGCGCACAACCCACCCCCTCCCCAAATAGAGGCGGAGTTGCGCCGGAAGCTTTGAAAGAAGACGAGGGAAATGAGCTTCCCCTCTCCTCCCCGGTCCGATGTTATTTTAGGGGAGGGTCTCACACACACAACAGACCCAGTTAAAACCCCCAAGGCCTGAAAAAGAACTTGGAGTTTTCAATGTGCAAATTTATAGTTTGTAGTTCACCCAGAGTAGAGGGAGGGGAGACATACAAAGGTAATAAACGAGCAGATAAATAAACAAATAAATTAAGTATATTTAGTGTCTGAAAAGGGGACATTAAGACCAGGAAGTAAAAAGGAGAGACCCTGGAACCAGTTGATTATTAGTATAGTCCTCAAATTACAGCCACAACTGAGTGCCAGATTTCCGTCGCTAAGCAAGGCAGTTGTTAAACTTGAGTTTTGTCCCCATTTTATGGCAGTTCTTAAGCGAATATGGGGTCATTAAGTGAATCATGCTTACCTGTTGACTTTGCTCGTCCAAAGGTCTCAAAAGAGGATCGCGTGGCCCTGGAACGCTGCGAAGCGTGAAAACCGAAGTTTTTGTAACTTCGGTCACTAAACGAACAGTTGTACCTCGAGGATTACCCGTACAGGGCAAGGCACTAGAACAGATTGTGAAGGAAGCGTGTCAGTGAATATTAAGGAAAAACATGCTACGGTGTTTTAAGAGTTGCTACAAATAATAATATACATATAATATTAGACTGGTTTTACCAGATTAGTAGACGGAGGGAACGCTGAAGATGTAGTTTATCTTTAAAACAGGAAAATTACACTCGTCCTTATGGACCAGATGAAAAAATCTGGATTCGAGTGGTATTGCAATCTACTAAATTTGAAACTATCTGTTGTGCTGGCAGCAGGTGCGGACGGCTGAGGTCTCAGAGAGCGAGGACTCAGGTGAGGGGCCTCAGGTGATGGGGCCAGGACCATCAGGGAGTGGAGTGCTGCCTTTGGAGATTGTGGAGGCTGGCAGCAGTGAGGAAGAGGCCCCCGAGGAGCCTGTGCCCAGTGTGGCTGCTCGAAGGAAAGAGCAGCTGCAGCAGCACGGGCGACTCAGGAGTAAGGCTGCATGGTGATGGCCCCTCCCTTGAGGGATAAAAGCCAGCTGAGAAACCGGAGTTCTTTGCAGGAAGCAAAGAAGATTTTGCACTCAAGCCTTGTGGACGTTAGAATGTCTGAGCTGGTGTTTGGAGACTCTTTGATTTATTGTTTAGGAACTTTATCTGTTGTTCTTGGCAGCCTTGGAAAAACTTGGCCAGGCTCTTTCTTGTTGGAGCTAATTAGTGGGAAGCAGCCTTTTATCTGAAGAAACGGGATTAGTAAATGAAACAGTAAAAGGTTGTGCTGGTGCCTTTTGTCTTGTGTTTACTCTCGTGGAACCAGGTTTGGGTCAGAACACTATTTGCACAACCACAGCAATGTGGTCGTACCTTGAGGACTGCTTGTTCGTTTTTTGCAGTGGGTACAAATGACCTGACCATCCTTTCCACATCCCGTCCCAAGGTGTGGGTTTGCGCCCCCCCCCAATGCCTCTCTTCCCTGACCATCTCTTTCCCCTCTGGGGGTCGCAGATAACCAGTTCAGGATGTCTATTCTGGAACGACTTGAACAGATGGAGAGAAGGATGGCGGAGATGACCACACTGCAGCAGCACAAGCCAAGTGGGGGCAACAGCAGCGCCAACGGAGGTAGCCAAGCACAGGTAAGGGCCAAAGTTTTGCACGTCTCCTCTCAGCCCAGTGGCTGAAGGAAAAGCTATCTAGAGGCAAGCAAATTTAATAAATAGTAAGGCCAAAAGGTCAGTTGTTCCACAGTAGAACAACACGCCCATTTTCCGACATGTTTTAAACATTTCCCGCTCTGAAAGAAGACCGAGAGGAAGGGATTCATTGTTGGCATGTATTTTTATGTAACAACTACAGTAGTATTCAACCACTACATGGCAGTGTTTACAAATTTGGATCTATGTACTTTTAGTTCCCTATTTCTTGTTACAGTTAAGCAGTTAAGCAGTAAAGCACATGGTGACTGTGCTCCTTATTTGATCTGTGGTGCTATATATAAACAGAATTTCTAACAGGAAAATACACCAGCATGAAGCCCACACAAGGGGCGGGGATCTTATCCAGATGCCACCACCATCAGCATAACATACTTATCCTTCTTCCTGGACCCTTCCCCGCCCACCCACCCACCCACGCCTTTCACACGTGCATGCCTCTTCCTGCTTGCCTTCCTCATCTCGGCCTCTCCCTTACAGTGCATCTCGGAGGCCGCCACCTTGGGCACCTGCTTCGAGAGCCGCGTTGTGGTGGTGTGCGAAAAGATGATGAGCCGAGCTTGCTGGGCCAAATCCAAACACCTGATCCACTCCAAGACGTTCCGGGGGATGACCCTTTTGCACCTGGCGGCTGCCCAGGGCTACGCTACCCTCATCCAGACACTCCTCAAATGGCGGTAAGAGTTTGGGGGAGGTGGAGACTGTGGTGTTTTGGGTCTGCCCACACCAAGGAGAGCGGTTGTGTTGTGTGTCTATAGGCGTCCTTCTCCCTGTGTTGTCATCCCAACAAGGTGTGACTTTGCACTTGGTGGACAAGCCAGTGTTGTCCCCGAAAACTGGTTCCGCCAGTGTGCAGCGCCCAATAAAATCACACAATGAGGAGGAGATTTACAACTGCTGTGTACAACCATTCGTTTATCCCTCGGTTAATGCAACCAAGGACGGCACGGCCCTTTTCGGCAGCACTGCAGGCTGATATTGAAGCGAAGATGCGTTTTAGGAATGGGCAACTGGTTGGGAAAAGTCTACAAATAATCATTTCCCGCAGAGACTACGTTTCTAGGGGTCTTTGGGTCCTTCACCAATACCCATCCTAATTTCAAGTGTCTCCTTTCTCGTGGGCATCTTCCTGCTGTGTGGTGCCCTTTCCCGTTAGAACGTGTGTGGGGGGGAGAAAGGGAGAGAAAGGGAGGGAGGGAAAGAGGGAGAGGAGGGGGAGAGAGGGGGGATGGAGAAAGGGAGAGAGAGTAGAGAAACAGGAGGAGAGGGGGAAAGAGAGGAGGAGGGAGAGAGGAGATGGAGAAAGGGAGAGAGAAGAGAGGGAGGGGGAGGGAGAAAGGCAGAAGTGGGAGAGGGGGAGAGAGGGAGAAAGGGAGGGGGAAAGAGAGGAAGAGGAAGGAGAGAGGAGATGGAGAAAGGGAGAGGAAGAGCGGGAGAGAAAGAAGGGAGAGTGGGAGAAAGGGAGAGAAGAGAGAGCGGGGAGAGAGGGGAACAGGAGAAGAGAGAGAGAAAGAGAGAACACCACAGCCTCCAGGCTCCAAAAGAAACCGGATCGCCGCCTTCCGGGACCTTCTTCCAGGATCCTTTTGCCATCTTCTTTCTCCTCCTTGGTTCCATAGCACCAAACATGCCGACAGCATCGATCTGGAGCTGGAGGTCGATCCGCTGAATGTGGACCACTTCTCCTGCACGCCACTGGTACGGAGAGCGGTTTTCCTTGCGTGGTCCAAGAGACGCTTGAATTTGGGAAACGGGGAGGGGGGGATTCCTTGTAACGAGAGGGGGAGGAGCCTAACCGGGTCTGCCGACATAGGCTACTGCAGCAGGAAATCTCCTCCGTTTTCCCCAATGACCCTGAAATCGTTTCCCTTCCAGATGTGGGCCTGCGCTCTGGGCCACACGGACGCCGCCGTGGTCCTTTACAAGTGGGACCGGCGGGCCATCTCCATCCCTGACTCGCTCGGCAGGCTGCCGCTGACCATCGCCCGCTCCCGCGGCCACGTGAAGCTGGCCGAATGCCTTGAGCAGCTGCAGCGGGAGGAGCAGGCGCAGCTCCGGCCGTCCCCTCGCCTCCCCTGCCCTCCGCAGGAAGAGCCCAGCGGTGACAACTGGACGTCCCAGTGGCCCAGCAAACTCACCGCCTCTCAGGACCAGCAAAAGGGAATCTCAGTGGTTTCCAATGCGAACACGGGTAGGTGGGCAAAGGCCATCTTTGGTCCACCTTCTCAAGCATCCATGCTGGCGCTGATGATGTTACCTAGTTTGGTAATGTAATGTCTACCAAAAAAAAAAAAAAAACTAGCAAGGTCAGAGTTTACATTGTGGTGACCAAAACTGGATGCAGTACTCTCGGTGTGGCCTTACTAAGGCTTTATAAAGTGGCATTAGTACCTCCCTCGATCTGGATTGTATCCCTCTGTTAATGCAATTTAAGGATTACATTAGCTTTTTCGGCTGCTGCTGCACACGGCTGGCTCCTATTTAGCTGGTTGTCCACTGAGACTCCAAGGTCCCTCTCCCCGTTCCTGCTATTGAGTCCTGGTTTCACCCAGTCTGTATGTATATTTTGGTTTTTCTTGCCTAAGTGTAAGACTTGACTTTTCTCCACGTTGAATTTCATTTTGTTAAATATGGCCCAGTGTTCAAGTCTGTCAAGATCCATCTGGCAGACCTGGTTAGCCCTTTATATCTATATCTATATATATATCTATCTATTTATACATAATATATCTATATCTTTCTATATCTCTATATCTCTGTCTCTATCTATATAATGTATCTATATCTATCTGTATATATCTATATCTTTATATATATCTGTATATATCTATATCTATCTATTTCTATCTATCTATAATGTATCTATATATCTATACTATATCTATATCTTTACCTAATTATATCTATCTATCTATGTCTATTATGTCTATATCTATCTATCTATCTATCTATCTATCTATCTATCTATCTATCTATTTCTATATCTATCTGTATCCATATCTATACTATATCTATATATCTTTACCTATTTATCTATCTATGTCTATATAATATGTCTATATCTATCTATCTATCTATCTATCTATCTATCTATCTATCTATCTATTTCTATATCTATCTGTATCTATATCTACACAATATCTATATATCTTTCTATTTATATCTATCTATCTATCTATCTATCTATCCATCTATCTATCTATCTATCTATCTATCTATCTCTCTTTCTCTCTCTCTCTCTCTCTCTATCTATCTATCTATCTATCTATCTATCTATCTATCTATCTATCTTAGATACCTCCAAAGACCTGGTTGTTTCCTGATTCGTCCTCCCTTTCCTTTCAGAATTGCGACGGCCTCGGTCCGAACCCTCCAGTTACTACAGCAGTGAGAGCCAGAAGGATTACCCAGCGCCCAAAAAACACAAACTGAACCCCGACTATTTCTCCACGAGGCAGGAGAAGCTTCTGTCCACAGCCTTGAGCCTGGAGCAGCCCAGCAGCCGGAAACCGATCCCCGGCGCGAAGCCCGCTGCTCTCCTTGAGACAATCAACCCCCAGCACGGCGGCACGGAGTATGCCCGGGATCTGGTCCCCGAGCTGGCCAGCTACCGCAGCTCCAAATGGAGGCCGAAGGAGACCTACCTGGGCGTATCGGCCGCGCAGGTCACCGGCAGCCCGAAAGGGTTGGCGCCGTTGGGGAAAGACTCTGGCGCTCAACGGTTGCATCCGCGGGAACCGATGAATGTGGTGATGATGGCGGACAGGGAAGCGGCCGAAGCGGAATTGCTTTCTTTCCGGGATAGCGCCGAGGGCGAAAACTGCTTGCACCACATGGATGATTTGCAGGTAAGTGGATAACCGGCAACTCACCTGTGGGAATTTAATGGGGAACTCCTTCCCCAATGGATCAGTTGGCTGGCTACGCAACGGCTGTTACAGAGTCGTAAGTGGTCGTAAGTGTGAAAAACAGTCATAAGTCCCTTTTTTCAGCGCCCTTGCAAATTCAGATGGTCACTAAACAAATCGCTGCAAGTCGGGGACTGCCTGTAGAGATATAGAAAAGGGTTCAGTCCACAAAAGTATAGACTTAAGTCTGTTGGAGGTACCGAGTGGGAAAATTGGACCCTCGTTTGTCCAGAAGGGTATAAGGACTCCGGCCTTGGGCAGGGGAGGTTGGACTGGTTGACCTCTGAGATTCCCTCCAGCCTCCCGATTCTAAGCTGGGCTAGTAGAGTGGGCTTCCTGCCGCCCGAGGGGCTTGGGCTGAGTAGGATCTCCTTCTCCTCCCCCCCCCAAAAGGTCACCATGATGACCCTGGCCGAGCACATCATCGAAGCCACCCCGGAGAGGATCAAGCAGGAGAATTTCATGCCGTCCGAAGAGGCGTCTCAGGTGGAGAGGACGGAAAGCGCGGCCATTAGCACCTCCATGAGCTGGCTGGCCAGTTACCTGGCCGACGTGGACCGCGTGCCCAGCGCTGCTCAGATAAGGTTCGTGGGGAAGGGGGGAAAGGAGGAGGAGGAGTGAAAGGAGGAGGAGAAAGGAGAGGAGAGGGGAAGAAAAGGGGAGGAGGAGAGGGGAGGAGAAGGACAAAGAGGGAGGAGAAAGGAGAGGGAGGAAAGAAGGAGAAGGAGAAAGGAGGAGGAGAAAGGAGGGGAGAAGAAAGAAGGGGAGAGGGAGGAAGAGGAGGAGGAGAAGTAGAGGGAGGAGAAGAAAGAAGGACAAGGACAAACAAGGGGGAGGAGAGGAGCAGAGGAAAGAGAAGGAGGAGAAAGGAGGAGAGAAAGAGGGGAGGAGAAGGAAAAAGGGGAGGGGAGGGGGGGAGGAAGAGGGCCGCGGGGTCCTGGTGCTCCCTGAGGTTTTCCTGCAGTCGTTTCATGACCCAACTAGGGAACGCCTTCAGGGCTCGCCCAATGTCTCCTGAGGATTCCCACTCCCCCCCCCCCACTCCACTCGCCCGCCTGCCCCGTTTTTCCCGGGCCGGGCAGCCCCTCCTGATGCTCCGGCCCTCCCCTCCGTTGCAGAAGCCTCTACGGTGGGTGCCCGACCCCCTCGCCCCACACCAGCCGCAGCCCCTCCGGCTCGCCAGTCAATGCGATGGCTTTTGAGAAGCCCAGCCTCCCCTCGGCGACAGACTGGTCCGAGTTCCTAAGCGCCTCCGCCGGTGACAAGGTGGAAAACGAGTTTGCACAGCTGACCCTCTCCGACCACGAGCAACGGGAGCTCTACGAAGCCGCCAAGCTGGTCCAGACCGCCTTCAGGAAATACAAGGTGGGGGGCGAGAAGCCGCGAGGAAGCCGGGGGGGGGGTGGCGGCAGAGATGCCTGCTCTCGGGTGCCTTGGGAGGAAGGCCAGTCCCTGGCAAAAGGACGGCGGAGCTGTGGTGGCGCAGGGGCTAGAAGGCAGGATGGCAGGCTGACTCTGCCCCACTGCCCGCAGTTCGATCCTGACCTAGGTTGATTCAGCCTTCCGTCCTTCCGAGGTCGGTAAAATGAGGACCCAGATTGTTGAGGGCAAGAGGCTGACCCTGTAAAACACTTAAAGAGGGCTGTGAAGCGGCATATAAATCTAAGGGCTATTATATTCTATATTTTGTTCTGTTCCATTCTATTCTGTTCTATTCTGTTCTGTTCTATATTCTATATTCTATTCTGTTCTGTATTCTGTTCTGTATTCTGTTCTGTTCTATTTTGTTCTGTTTTGATCTGTTCTGTTCTATATCCTGTAATCTGTTCTGTATCCTGTCTGATGCTATCCTACTCTTAATTCTTCATTCCTCCGTGAATTGTTTGAGGAATCCACCTCTCTGGCGGCTTCCCCCCTTCCCTGAGGACTAGCCTCCCGCCATGCCCTCCTTCTCTCCCGCATCCCTTTCTTCCAGAAGGTGATTGTGCTGCTTTATTGTTTCCTCAGGGACGTCCCCTCCGGGAGCAACAGGAAGTGGCCACGGCCGTCATTCAGCGTTGTTACCGGAAATACAAGCAGGTGAGGGCGACCCCGTTGGCCCGTCTCCAGAGACCCGTTGGTCCGCTTGGCACCTCCACCTCACCTCACCCAAACCCTTTCGGCCGCGGTGACCCCCCGAGGGGAGGGGGGGAGCGTTTCTCTGGAAAGGACTCCCCACTCTTCATCCATTTTGGCCACTCAAGGCATCGAGACCACGTAAAGCTCTCAGACTTGGCGTGGAAGGGCTTCAGCTGCCTCCCTGCCTCCTTAAGGAGATGCTTTTGTTCATGTGTCCCAAAGGTGCTTTTTTCCCCCCCAAAAGGCAGATGGATTTTCTTGGGTTTTTTGTTTTTTTGTCTTTGAAGAGGTTTCACTTCTCACCCGAGAAGCTTCTTCAGTTCTGAGCGAATAGTGGGGAAACGGAAGGATTGATGATGATGCTCCTTGTAGACAAAGCTGCTCATTTGCATCCTTTTTTAAAGAGAGTCCTTCAGGTCACTTGAAGGATTATCTTTGTCCCAAAGGTGCTTTTTCAAGAGGCCACTGGACTTCCTTGGTGGTTTTTTCCCTTGAAGAGGTCTCGCTTCTCACCTGAGAAGCTTCTTCACTTCTGAGCGAATGGTGGGGAAACGGAAGGATTTGATGCTCCTTGAAGACAAAGCTGGTCATTTGCATCCTTCTTTTTAGAGAGCCACTGAGGCCACTTGGAGGTTTTCCTGTGTCCTCGGGGGTCACCTGTGCAGTGCAAACGGGTGTGGAGCAGTTCCAAGAAGACGCCACGCTCCACACCCATTTGCACGACTCCGCTGAAGCCTCCAGCTTCTCTCCACTTCCCGAGAAGCTGAGCGGGAGGCTCGCTTAGTACCACCGATGACGGACGGGGCCGACTTGTTAACGTTAATCTTGTATTTTCTGTTTCTCCCTCCCAAGCTTACTTGGATAGCCTTGAAGGTAATGACGCCATAAATACACAACCCAGTTTGTGAGCTTTGCACACAGGTCTTGGCAAGGGAGAAACGTTGGTTGGTTTGGCTACGACCAGTGGTGGAATTCCAAATGTTTTACTGCCGGTTCTGTGGGGGGCACGCGGAGCGTTCTAGAAACGGGCAATTTTAAGCATGAGAACTTACCGTTGGCGAGGAAAACAGCTGCCTTACCAGCTGACTTACAAACAAAGGAAATATAAGACAGAAAAGGGCGGGGCGGGTGGGTGGGGCCAACTGCTGACTAGCGCAACCGGATCGCTAGAACCGGTGCGAACCGTCAGCATACCACTGGGTCTCGGTAACCGCTGCTTTGCTACGGATGGCCAGCCTGTCCTATAAAAGGGGGAGGAGGGAATTGTTCAGGCACACACACACACACACACACACACACACACACACACAGCCAAAGAAGACCTCCACGCTGGTTGTGGAATTCTGGGAGTTGAAGTCCACAGGTCGTCAAGTTGCCACGATTGGAAAACTTAAGACTCTAAAATGCCGCTTGATTCTCCCGAAGAGTAGCATGTTTGCCTGTACACAGCCAGGAGATCTGGGCTAGCCAGCCCTTGTTCAACTCGGGGCGAGCGGCTTCAGTTTCTTTCCTCTCTCTTTCCCACCCCCCTCCTGCCAATCCCGCCCCTCCCCGTGCCTTCTCCCGCCCCTTCCCCACGCAGTATGCACTTTATAAAAAGATGATCCAAGCTGCCATCTTGATCCAGAGCAAATTCCGAAGTTACTACGAGCAGAAGAAATTCCAGCAAAGCCGGAGAGCCGCCGTTCTCATCCAGCAATTTTATCGCAGCTACAAAGAATTTGGCAAGAGGAGGCAAAACCGCCGGACCGCAGCTCTCATGCAGCAGAAGCTCAGGTGGGCCTTTTGGGGGGGGAGGTAAGGACGATGGATGGTTTTGAGGACCTGAGTTTAACAAAGAGAAGGGTGACAGGATGGCAGCCTTCCAGTATTTGAAGGGCTGCCCCAAAGAGGTAGCGGGGGTCTACAAAGCACCTGAAGGCAGGACAAGAAGCAACAGATGGAAACTTACGAAAGGGGAGAGAAGAACGAGGAGGAGAAGGTGGGGGAGAGGAGGAGGAGGGAAGGAGAGGAGAAGGAAAAGAATTAGAAGGAGAGAAGAAGGAGAGGGAGGAGAGGAGAGGAGGAGGAGGAGGAGGAGAGGAGAAGGAAAAGGAGAAAGGAGAGGAGGAGGGAAGGAGAGGAGAGAAGGAGAGAAAGAAAAGAATTAGAGAGGAAAAGGAGAGGAGGAGGAGAGAAGGAGAGGAGAAGGAAAAGGAGAGAGGAAAAGGAGAAGAGGAGGAAGATCTGGGGTCCTTGATGCTCCCTGAGCTATTTTCTTGCGGACATTTTATTACCCAACTAGGTAACATCATCAGTGCTAGAAAAGAGTAGGGTTTGCTCTCTGTATGCATAGTTGGGTAATGAAACACCTGCGAGGAACCAGTCAAGCTCAGAGGGCACCAAGGACCCCTCTCCAACTCCGATTCTTGACATGCAGGCAAACCCCACCCCACCCCCCAAAAATGTTCTGGGTTCTAAATCACCCAACATTTTATGTGTCTGTCCCCCCTTTCTCTCCTCTCCAACAGAAGCAGCCTGCTCACCAAGAAGCAGGACCAAGCTGCTCGCAAGATCATGAGGTTCTTACAGCGCTGTCGCCACAGGTGAGGCACGGCTAGATGTCCCTTGGAGAGGGGGTGTGTGTCCCGGGGAGGGAGAGACGGCTCGGACCACGGCCTGTCCGTCTGAAAGGGGAACCTCATTTCAAGATGACCAGTGTTCGTTGCCAAAATCTTGCCCCGTGGCATGATGGTTAAATGTGTGCACGGAGCTTTCGTACTGCAAGGGTGCACTGTGTCAGGATTCCAGCGATCGCCCTAATTAACTCATGAGCCTCGAGCCAAACTTCAAAAAAAATTCAGAGGATTCATTAGGAGCGACATGCTGGCATGACCTGTAGGAAGCCAACTCTGGCATACATAGTTACAGTCACCTGTGACCCTGTGCTTCCCCCCCCCCTCCCCTCCCCCGGGTGTGCCCTAAATCAATTTCTCCAATTAAGCACAGACACGGGCTAAGGTCATCCATCACGTTCTCCAATTCAAGTTTTTCACGGGCAAAAGCTTCAGTAGCTTAGCTAGAATCTTTTTAAAGATAAAGTTAGAACGTCCTTCTAAGTTCATTTGCTGTACGCTTCTCCAGTCCTTCCCTCCTCCTCCCCCTCCTCTTTCTTATGGCAACTTGGAAGCAAGTGTAGGGATGTTTTACAAGTTGACACGCTGCCCGTCACACTGGAGTTGTTTTTAAGAAGAGGCCGGACCGCCATTTGAGCGGAATGGGGTTCAAACTGGGGGGTTGGGCTAGATAGAAGACCTCCAAGAAGGTCCCTTCCAACGCTCTGATTCTACAACCCCAGATCAGGGAACGTCCGGCTTGCCTGCAGAAGTTGTGGGCGCTCCATCACTGGAGGTCTTCAAGAAGGCACTGGGCAGCCATTGGTCCAGAATGGTCTAGGGCCGTGATGGGGAACCTGTGCCGTGTGCCACGGGGGGCACGCAGAGCCATTTGTATGGGCACGTGGGCCCCTGCCAAACTCACCTGCACTGCACATGCATGCGCGTCTCCCAGCTGATATTCAGCCTTCTTTGAGGCTTTTTTCGGCCTCCCGGAGGCTTGAGGGGAGCCTCTGCAGCCTTTGGAGGCCGAAAAACAGGCCCGTTTCGTCACTTCTGGTATTTCTGGAAATACCGGAAGTGACGAACGGGCCCATTTTTTCGCCTCCAAAGGCTGCAGAGGCTCCCTCGAGCCTCTGGGAGGCCGAAAAGGCCTCAAATGGCCCCAAAATCAGCTGGGAGGCGCATGCGTGCGCAGTGCAGGTAAAGGGGCGTGGGAGAATTATGTGCAGGGGGCATGGGGGGGGCCCCACGCGCATTGCCTTCTGGGTTCTGGCATGTGAGCGCACACACAGTGTTCGGCATAGGAGCCCCAAAAGGTTAGTCACCCCTGGTGTAGGATCTCCTGCTTGATCAGGGGTTGGACTAGAAGACCTCAACGATGTTGAAAGAAAGCAGCATTCATCGGCGGAAATGTCCCCAAACCAACCCAAACCCTCCCATTTCCCACTGGATCATCCCTCCTCTTGGGGAAAATTCAGATATATATATATGCACCTCCACCCGATACGCAGCAGGGGAACGGCATTTGCTCCTGCTGGTGGGGTCTTGCGGGAGGATGTCCCAACTAGGTCAAACAGAGGCTGATAAACGTGGTTTACAGTTCTGGGTGCTTTGAAATTCTTGCTCTTGAAAATCAGCGGAGTGTGAAGTTTCTCCATCTACCCGAGGAGAGAAAAACGATTGATTCAGGGGCTGTTCCAAACCTTGCTTGGTCACTCAGCGTCCAGAATCTGTTTCCAAAAGAGACCCAGGCATTTTAAGGAGCAAAATTAGTGTCTTCAGCAGCTGCAAGCCAACCATTTATCCTCTTCAGAGTTCCTAATTCTCCCTCCCACATCATAATTTGGGCCCCAGGTTATCTCAGCTTGTTGAGGGAGGTTCGCACCACATGCTTTGCATCTGTAGATATAAACTGGCCTGTGAGGGGGTTTTTGTAGCAGGGGTTTAAGGATGCAAAGGTGTTTAGCAGAAGATCAGGGGGTCACCGGAAGCAGGAAGTCCTACCAGTGAGATAAGTTGGTCCTTGAAATAACTTGGTTAGATCACCAGAGAGTCAACAGAACATGAAGTCCTATTGGTGAAATAAGTTGGTCAGATCACCATAGATTAAATGAAATATGAAGTCCTACAAGTGAAATAAGTTGGTTAAATCACCATAGAGTCAACGGAACAGGAAGTCCTACCAGTGAGATATGTTGGTTAAATCACCATAGAGTCAACAGAACAGGAAGTCCTACCAATAAGATATGTTGGTTAAATCACCATAGAGTCAACGGAACAGGAAGTCCTACCAATGAGATATGTTGGTTAAATCACCATAGAGTCAACGGAACAGGAAGTCCTACCAGTGAGATATGTTGGTTAAATCACCATAGAGTCAATGGAACAGGAAGTCCTACCAGTGAAATAAGTTGATCCTTGAAATAAATTGGTTAAATCACCATAGAGTCAATGGAACAGGAAGTCCTACCAGTGAAATAAGTTGGTCCTTGAAATAAATTGGTTAAATCACCATAGAGTCAACGGAACAGGAAGTCCTACCAGTGAAATAAGTTGGTCAGATCACCATAGAGTCAACGGAACAGGAAGTCCTACCAGTGAGATATGTTGGTCAGATCACCATAGAGTCAACGGAACAGGAAGTCCTACCAGTGAGATATGTTGGTTAAATCACCATAGAGTCAATGGAACAGGAAGTCTTACCAGTGAAATAAGTTGGTCCTTGAAATAAATTGGTTAAATCACCATAGAGTCAACGGAACAGGAAGTCCTACCAGTGAGATAAGTTGGTCAGATCACCATAGTTTAAATGAAATATGAAGTCCTACCAATGAGATAAGTTGGTCTACTTTTAAAAAAAAAAGATGCATGGCAATTGGTACACTAAATATGTCTTCCGGAGACCCGGTCAGAATGTCTCTTTCCTTTCTCCCAAACCTCCTTGAGGGACAACTTGTCCTCCAGCCTCTTCTGATCTATTTCATCTTCTCTCTTTGAAGGACCATCTTAGCCAAGGCTAGTCTGGGGTTGGAAGAACTCAAAACGGCTGGGTTTTTTGGGGGGGTACCCAATGCGCTAGTCAGAACTTGTTGGTGTCGGCTGCCTTGTGATTTTCCTTATGGGAAAATTTTGCTTGGTACTCATTGTCTTTGGTGCTCGTTGAGCTCCCGGAACCAATTAACGATGAGTACCCAGGTACCACTGTTGTTCCATCAGATGTTGAACCGGACCCACTCCAGATTCTGCCTGTGAAGAATCGAGATTACAAGTAGTTTACTGTGGTTATTGGGACCGGAAGTCACTGAGTGACACAGTTCCAAAGTGTGCCACCACATGACCATGCCATAAATAACAGTTAGCTGTAGCAGTTCTAGCCATCGCGATTGCTATCCTCACATGTCTGTGGCTTCCGATTTCCCGCCGGCTTCCCCATTGACTTTCCTTATGGGAAGCCAGGAGGAAATGTCAGAAATTGCAATCGTATGATGGGGGCTCACTTCGTCGTTATAGTTGTGATGTCTCTGGATCACAATCACATGTACACAGAGGCCACGCTGCAAGAGCCAGAACTACAAGGACTGGTTGTAATTAAGTTCAACTCCGTTGTACGTTTGAATGGTTGCTGAGCAAGGGGTCCTTCAGTGAGGACCATCTGAATGGCGGGTGATTGAGGGACAGGAAGTCATCTCAAGTAGCTTGGCTGTCTTGGGATTCTAGGAGTCCAGAAGTTCTCAAGGTGTTCAGTGGAACCACCGGCCAGATAAGTGGTCTTTCATCCATTGCATAAGGCAGCAGATGTGGTGATCAGTCCTACCCATTGAACTCAGTGGGACCGGCCCTAGGTGACGGTAGTTCAGTAGGCTATCTTCTGAACTGAAGACCGTCATTATACACTGCTGTTGAGTTGAGCGACGTCTTCCTTGGTGTTTTGTTGCGTGTCCAACCTTACCAACTTTTTTTGTTTTATTTCTGATAAAAAAACATTGCCCCGCATAGCTACCGGTATTTTTGAAAGTGACAGGGCGCTAATGTCAGGGTTCCGGGAGATCGCCCTAATTAAATCATGAGCCTCGACCCAAGTTTAAGCTTCAAAAGAATCCAAAAGATTTATTAGGAGCAACATGCCGGCATGAACCTAAATGAAGCCAACTCTGGCCTACGTCATTTACAGTCCCCCGCGACCCTGTTTTTCCCCCTCCCCCCCCCGGGTGTGTCATCAATCAGATTCTCCAATGAAGCATTTTTCCGGGCGGAAGATCCGGTAGCCTAGGCTACAATTTTTTTAAGATAAGAGGGGAATGTACTTCTGGTTTTAAACTGCCGTACTTCTCCTTTGGATTCCCCTCCCCTCCCTTGGATTCCCCTCCCCTCCCTTGTTTATGGCAACTTCAAAACATGCATAGGAACATTTTACAAGTTGACAGCTAGTCCGTAGGAAGATTGCTCCCCTTGGCTGAGGCTGTCAACCTTCAAGCAGTGCTTGTCATCCTTGTCAACTTTTAAGACTCCCAGAATTCCTCAGCCAGCATGTTATAGGTATGGCTGGCTAGGGAATTCTGGGAGTTGAAGTCCACCCGTCTTTAAAGGTCGCCGGGTTTGAGAAGCACTGCCTTAGCTAATCGGTTAAGGGACTTTGACCAATATACTCAAATATATCCTGTAGCTATTGTTAAATATTCTGTTTTGTGGGACTGCAACTACCTGGGTGTGCCTCCCTCTATGGTTGGTAGAAGAGGTATTCTATCTCGTGCACATCAATACATATACATGGACCTATGACACACGGCAGTTAGCAAGAGCATCGTTGGTGTACGTAGGCGTGGCCTAGTCATCTCAGTGAAGAACAGGGGTTGCTTGGAACGGTGTGTCCGGTTCTGGTCACCACGATACAAAGAAACTGGACAGGTAGTTGTCTGGAATGGCCTAGGATCTCCTCCTTGATCAAAGGGTTGGGTGAAAAGATCTCCACGGCCCCTTCCCAGCCCTAGGAGTCAGGATGTTCGGTGACCCCATCCCCCTATTTGAAAAGTGGTCCCGGAAATGTCCGCTTCCCGCCAGCCAGAATATTCTCAGACCCCTTTCCCCGCCACCCCCCCCAAGTTCTCTGTTGCTGCCGATATGCTAATATATGCTAATAGCTCTTTGCTATTGTTTTGCTCATTCGAAGCCCTCTGATGGATCATAGACGTTACAAAAGGGTGAGTTCAGCTGCCTTCCGGATTGTTTCTCTTCCATTTTAATATATATCTATATATATCTCAAGATATATATATTTATATGTCTCGGGTTTTTCTCTCGCTTTTGTGCTTGCTTGCATGGGGGGGGGGGGCTGCAGCTGAGACGAGAATGCACCGAGTTTTCACATCCCATCGAGTTGCCCCGGCCCAAAGGAGACGTAACTCCGCTGCAGCTACTAACCCGGCTGCTTGCAACCGTCTGCAGGACGTCCAATAAGGTGCATGAAAGGAAAAACCGAGCAGTGGGGGGATCTGTCCATCCATCATGTGGGGCATGCGGAGAGACGGGGGGAAGGAAGGGGACGCAGGAATCTTCTTACCATTTCCGCCAAGCTGGGCTGAAACCGCCGCGCTCAGCCAGAACGTACCAGCATGTCAACCATACGAGAATATTCATGGCACGGAAATGGCCCAAAGCAAAGTGGGGCTCGGTTCGGTGGCCGGGCGGGTCAGAATTATTCTGGAGCACTTCTGGGAAATGGCGGCTGGGCATTGAGTGAGCCAGAGGGGAGGGTTGGGACTGGCCGGCCAGCTGATGCCCCAAATGGGCCAGACCTTGAGGTCCTGAGTTCCTGAGTCCAGGGGATCAGCTCAAGAACGGGGAAAGGACTTGTGGTGGCTTGCAAAGGTGTGAGGATTTCTTGGGAGCCCATGTGATTAATGCTGGGAGCGCAACTGGGCAGTTCTTCGTGGGAAGCCATGATGGATGTCCCATCAGGAAGGTTCTTAACGTGAGGCAGACTTGCCCTCCTCCCGAGTCACGTTTCCTGCGATGCCCGGGAGAGGCCCTGAAGAACCAGCTGGCTGCCACGTTTTCCCACAGTCTCCCCCATCGCCACGTTCATGGCCGTGCCCACCAAGGGGGCAGAGCAGCTGGCCTTCCAGGGACCAGCAACCCAGGTCACCCCCCCCACCCCAGGAAAACAAACAAACAGAATCTTCCCAAGCAAGAGACTTTGAAAAAGTTTCAACCTTATTCCTACTTTTGTGAAAACCAAGAAGGGAATATGCCACCCTATCTTGAAAGGGCATCACTTTAAGATGGCTGGAGAATATCATCTAGAAATAATCCCAGATGGGTTGCATCTGGAACACGATTTCTAGCTTGGCTTGCATAATTAAATATAGAATCAGTGGTCCATGAGAAGGGGGTTGGACTAGATGGCCTCCAGGGTCCCTTCCAACCACGTTACTCGACAATTCCAGATCCAGTAATCAATAGGCTTTCAGAGGTTGTGGGGGCTCCATCACTGGAGGTTTTCAAGAAGAGACTGGACAGCCACTTGGCCGGAATGCTATAGGCCCGGTCTCCTGCTTGGGCAGTGGGTTGGACTAGAAGACCTCCCAGGTCCCTTCCAATTCTGCCATTCTGTTAGACTGCAGCCCGGTTGACCCCACAGTCACCATAATTAGTCTCGAAGGACCTCAAAGCGGGACCAAGAAGACGTCCCTTGCTGCCCATGGTCAGGTCACGGCAGCGATGTCCGAACCGAGGAGACCCCAAAGTAATTTTCTTCCGTTTGATTCTTTCAGGAGCTGGATGCTTTCGAAGTCCAGATCTGTGCCACATGTCCCTCGCTCTCTTTCTCCTTGGCCCTCACTCTCTTTTTGCTTTGCCACCCAATTGGGGGATCTGGAAAAAGAGAGGCTGACCCCCCCATTTCTAAACTAACCCCTTGGTGCTCTTAAGAGGTAACTGATTCCCGCTGCGGGTGTCCATCTATCCATCTTACCTCTGGCTGACCATGTTGTCTGTTCTGGTTGCGCTGTGCCTGCCTCCAGCATTTTTTGTGGGAGGGGAGGGCTGGCATTTGAGAATTGGGGTGCTTGGATGCCATATTCTCTGCTCTGAGAGATGCCCCCCCTTTCAGTCGCTTCCAGCAATCTCCATCTAGATCGGTGGGTGAATGGAAGCGTCTCCAAACGTGGCCTCTTTAAGACTGGCAGACTTCAACTCCCAGAATTCCTCCCGAGGGATTCTGGGAGTTGAAGTCCACCAGTCTTAAAGGGGCCACATTTGGAGGGGGGGGGGGAGGGCAAAGAAACCCTGGTCTAATGTAAACTACAGACAATGCTGGCATGTGTAGAACCCCTGCTTCCTCCATTGCTTGTGTACATCACACAAATTCCTGGGCAAGGATTTCTAATCGGCCCCAAATCCATGCTTGTTGGAATTTGGGTGGGTGGGCCATTACGTGGGCGAGGAAGGGAAATCGGGGTTGCAAGGCCGTCTTCAGACAAACAGAATTAAGCCAACATCCGTATTAACTATCCAAATAAGATTGTGTCTGTGTGTGTGTGTCTGTGTGTGTGTTTGTGTGTGTGTGTGTGGTATTCAACTTTGTTCGGGTATTTTCCCACGTCATTATAGTTGTGCTTTTAAAGTTGTAGCAACGTTTAGTAACAGAAACGGCTGTGAAAGCCTGACTCACAGACAAACACAATACAGAAGCCTGATGATGGCGGATGAGATTCTGCCGAAATGTTGCTACAACTTTAAAAGCACAACTACAATGACGTGGGAAAATACCCGAACAAAGCTGAATACCAGACATACATACATACATACATACATACATACATACATACATACATATACATACATACATACATACATACAGTATATGCAGGTCTTGGCGTGTTTGACCTGAACAGGCCAAGACCTGCATACCTGTACCTGTGAAAATCTACGAAAAATATATATATATATAAAATATATATATTTAATATATATATATATATATATATATATATAAATATATATATATATATATATATATATATATATATATATATAAAATATATATATATAAATAAAATTTAAAAACTTATCTGGGATAAAAGCAAGCACGTTTAAATGTGTCATGGAAAGACCGGTAGGTCTGGCTTAAATCTGCGTGTGGATTCAGGTGTTTTTCCTCCAAGGCTTCAGAGAATGGCCTTGGGAAGGGATCCCCAGGCCAGATTGCTTGTAACAGCCCCCCCAAAGCTCTACATCACATTTGCACACCCTTCAAAAAGACAATAAAAAGCGGATAAGGAAACAAAAAGGCATCCTCTATAACAACCCGGATAAGCAGGGATTAACACCAGACAAACAAGTAGAAAGTAATCAAGGAGCTACAAGGGTGTGTGTGTGTGTGGAGAATCACACCTTCCCCAACACTTGGTAGGGTAAGAGGGAGCAAACTCCACACTCAATATCTCTGATGATGTTACCTAGTTGGGTAATGAAACGTCTGTGAGCAAAAAACCCAGCTCAGAGAACACCAAGGACCCCATAGTCCTCCTTCTCCTCCTTCCTTCTTCCTCCCTTCTCCTTCTTTCTTCCTTTTCTCTCCTCCTCCTCCCTTTCCTCTACTCCTCAAACCCCACTCCCTTCTAGCCCTGATGACGTCACCTAGTTGGGTAATGAAATGTCTATGAACAAAGAGGCCAAACTCAATAGAGCACCAAGGATTTCGACCTTCATCTCTTCTCTTTGTATTATCAGATGGGTTTTACGGTGAGGGAAACATCGGTGTCCCACCTCCAAAACTTTTCAGTGACTTCGGAGCAATTCGGGTTCTACTTTACACACCGGGAACACTCGAACTCTCTCCCTGCTCCTCTATAGTGCTGTAAAGCACTGTAAAGCGGTATATAACACTAAGTGCTTTTGCTATTTGACCCAAAGTCTTCTTTTTTAAAAAATTGAAGCCTTGAAGTAAAACAAGAGTTGGGAAAGGAATTGGAGGAGGAAGGTAGGGATTGAAATACTTGCGTGTCTTACACATCTGCCTGGGTGCAAGTTAGGGAACCTTGCCTTCAATTCAGCCTCCGTGGAAACGTTTTCCTCCAAAACGCAGGACGATTTCAGGTCCTTCGCCTGGTTAGGATCTTTTTGGACCAGCCATCCACTGGTTCATTTCAGAAAAAAGAAAACAAAAAAACCATAAAGAGATTTCCCCCTTCAGGTGTGCACCTGCTTTTCTGTTGCGCGGGGGGGATGGACGGAGCCAGGGTCAGTCGTGACGTTCAGCATCGCCTCGTCAGCATAACCTGTGGGGTTTGGTCTCTTTTGAAACTGAGTTTGCTGCAGCTCGGGGGAGGAGGGGGAAGGTGGTCCAGTTCATCATGAAGCATCCTTTGATTTTTCACACGAGCATCCCAAGGAAAGGTTTCGGCGCTTCCGCCTTCTTGCCAACGCTGGGAGGGTTTGCATGTATCCTCACAACCGGGCGAACACCCATGGCACCGGGCAAGCATGACTTGCTTTTTTCCTTGGCCCAGCCAGCCAGTCCGGTTAATCTAGGTTTGGCATGAGTTTGGCATGTCTGATTGAAACCGTCCGCCCTGCGCAGCCCGGCACAGGGGGTTCTGACGGCGGGAACAGAGGTCTTGCATGGGGGAGCACGCCGTTCCACCTCCAAAATGCAGCGCAGGAGCTCCCGTCTTTCTCACACGCCTCCCCCCTTTTGCAGAGCAGAGAGATTGGAGAGAAACGGATTGCAAGAGAGTAATGTGCCTGACCTCCTTGGTTTTCTCTTCCTTGGGTGGGGGGGGGGGGGAGCGGGGCCAAAAGGGGTTTCTTTGCTCCTGGATGCCTTTCCCTGATGGCTTTGCTTGCTTGGGGGTCTCCAAACCTGGCCCCTTTATGACATGTGGACTTCAACTCCCAGAATCCCCCAGCCAGCATCAATTTTTCCCTAGCTCAGTTTCCTTTTGGTCTGATACTCACCATCTTTATTGCATGAACTAGCACAGGGTGTGTGTGTGTGTGTGTGTGTGTTGGCCACTTTATGACTTGTGGACTTGGTGGCTGGCTGAGGGATTCTGGGAGTTGGAAGTCCACGAGGCTTAAAGGGGCCAGGTTTGGAGACCGCCCTGGGCTAGTCCGTGCAGTGAGATGGCTAGCATCGGACAGAAAGGAAAGACTTAGGGTGTGATGACCCAGGGTGGGATACAAAACAAACACAGTCACAGAAAACAGGTGAAGCCCCTTTTATTCCTTCACTTTGCTTCTAAACTCCAAATATCCTTAATGGAAGACAAAAAACTCCCCCACAAACAGTTACAAGAAGGAGGAAAAAAGCAACACAATCCAGGCTGGAGGACGCCCACAGATATCAGGACACACACTGGGAAGGATGCCAAACTCAGAGAGGAACTATAAACTAGAGATATTTCCAGGCTTTGTTTCCAGCGTTCACCCATACGCAGGTCCGTCCTCTTATTCAATTGTCACAGCTGCAGCCCATGAAGAGGGTCAAGGCCCTCTCCTCCAGAGTAGACCACGTCTCTCCCTGATCCTCTCTTCCCTGCGTGCCCTAGGATGGAGAGGGGATGGGCCTGGGTCCTCCTCTGACTGCTCAGCCGGTCTCCGCCCTTCCCCAGCCGCCTCCGTAACCTCCGGAGCCCCACTTCCACTCCCTGTGGGCTCTTCCTCCTCTCCCTCGGACTCAGTCTCCACCAGGGCCATGACATAGGGTGAGCACTGTGTCGTGGCAAAAGGGGAATGCCAGACAGTGGCAGGGTTCACGCTAAACTCTAAACCTGGGTTCACAAAGTACAGTGGCTGTGTTCACATGCCGGGCCCAAAGTAGCCCCATAACAGCGGAACTAGAAATTTGAAATTCCTGTTGAGAAATCTCTGAAAACCCGCTCTCCTCCTGGACTACGGGGTTTGCCTGCTGTCCTTGGGCAAGAAAATGGAACCTCTCACTCTTCTTCTTTTGTTACACAATAGCCTCTAGTTGTGCTATAGGGGGTGTCCTCGCTTACCAACGGTTCAGTGACCGCCCGACGTTACAGCGGTGCTGAAAAAAATAGGACCCATGCCTGCATTTGTGGCCTCGTATGTCACACAATTGCCATTATATCGCTGTCGCTTTTCTTACACATCTCCCTTTGCAGAGCAAAGAGATTGGAGAGAAATGAAGAGAAGAAGCCATGGACAATACACATTGCAAAAGCCAGTTTGGTGTGATTATTAAGGCACCAGGCTAGAAATGGACAGACTATGAGTTCTAGTCCCAGCTTAGGGATTAAAACTGCTGGGTGATTTGGGATAAATCATCAGGTGGCCGTGAATTCTGGTTCCTCCTTCGGCATGAAAACCAACTGGGTGACTTTGTCCAGTCACTTTCTCTCAAGCTCACCTCACCTCACAAGGTTGTTGTTTGGGGAGGTGAGAGAGGGAGGAGTATTCGATATGTTCACCCCCCCCCTTGTGTTATTTATAAAAATAGTAAAGATGGGATAGACGTAAATAAATGTGAGGGTGCTGTGAGCACACACAGCAAGCATGTTGTGCAAACCGCCTGGTATATTTCCCCGTGCCTCGTCTGATTGCTCTCTTGTAATCCCTTTCTCTTCAATGAATGTAAATTCTTCAACATCAATTCCCTTTTTGCTAATACTTCTGAGCTAGTTTGCTGGGTGGAACTGGAAGGATGATTTGGTCTGGCACCTGGGGGGAAAGGGTTATATTCTTACCTATGCCTTCTGGATCGTTGCAAGCTTCCTGCAATCATTGTATAGTCCTCGGCGTACGACCAAAATTGGGACCAGAAATTTCCATTGTTTAAGCAAAGCGGTTCTTAAGCCATTAGGTGCCCATAATTGGACCTTTTAAGGACCTTTCTTTGCCACCGTTAAGCAAGTCGTGGCAGCTGTTCAAAGAATCACAGGGTCGTTAAGTGAACCCAGCTCCCCCCACTGATGTGGCCAGTTGGGAATGTCACAAAATGGTGACTCCATGAACCCTGGGGTGTGGCGACCACCATAAATACCACCAGCCGCCAAGCGCCCGAATTTGATGGGGATACCGTGACGAATGTAAGTGCGAGGGCCAACGGTTGTAAGCCATGCTTTTCTTTTTTTAGCGCCTTTGTAACTTTGAACGGTCACAAAACGAATGCTCATAAACCGAGAAATAAAAGAAAACCTCCCAGAACTAAAAACCACTGGAGATTTTAAAGAACAGATTGGACAATGATATGTCTGAAAAGGCAAGGACTGCCTTGCCGTTCTTGCGGAGGAAGTCGCTAAATGATGTAGGGTCTCCTGTTTGGGGGTTGGACTAGATGACCTACAAGATCCCTTCCAACTCTGATTCTCTGTTAAATACGTTGCCGTGCGCCTGCGTTCAACCGCGAAAGACAGGCGTTCGATATTTCCGACATTCTTAAGAAAGGGACCCTTACATCTCCTTCTCCTCTTTCTTCCTTCCTTTTGTGTGTATGTGTGTGTGTGTCTGTTTTTTGTCTCCCCAGAGCGAAAGACTCGAAAAAGGAACTTGAAGAACGAGATCCCGGCGGCGACGAGAGCATCCCATAACAGCCCGGGAAGGAGTGGGCCGTCGTCTTTTCGGACTGTTTCCATTTTATTTTATTTTTATTTTTTCTGTTTTCAACAGAAACATGCAACGACAATTTCAAACAAAAAAAAAAAAAAGAAAAATGATTTTGATTATTTAAAAAAACGAACAAAAACAAACAAGAAAAAAAAAGACTTTTGACTGCCGCTGCCGAGAATCTTATCGGCGGCGGGATTTTAAAACGGTAATGTTTAGTCATTACATTTGCACTTTCACGGACAATTTTTAATTTGTTCAGCAAGGCATCCTTGGAAATCAACTCTTTGGTTGGATCATCGGGGCTGGGGTGAGGGACGGGGCTGGGGTGGGAAGGGGGTCTAGGGGGGGAGGGGAGGAGGGGGAGGAAAAAGAGCAACACCCGGAAAGGCGTTTTCATGAGTTTTCCTTCATTCCTCTGTGAAACGAGTTACGAGAAGCAATCCAATCGATCATGTAATATTTATTATATATTTTTGTTTTCCATAGAGGGCTGTTAACTCAAAACGACAAAAAAAAGAAAAGAAAAAAAAACACAAAAAAAAATCCATGTGTGGAACTGTACAAATACGATACCAAAAAAAAAAAAAAACCAAAAAAATTAATAATAATAATAATAACGACACGAATACTAATTGCGCAAAACAAACAAACAAACACCCCCCACCGATCCGAGAATGGCAAATTCTTTCCGAGATAACGTTGTGGGAATTTGTCCGTGGGAACCGCCTCAGAGGACCTTCTGTCTCATCTGCTCCGTCCATCTCCATCCTCCTCTCGCTCGTCCATCTTTTCCGTTCTTCGTTGAGGCCGCCACCGTTTCGATCGGCTGATTTTCCTCCTCCTCCTTTTTTTCTTCCCTTTTTTCCACCCCCCACCCCCCCGAGAGATATTTTGCGCCCTTCCTCCTCGAGTTTTTATTTTCCAGGAAGTATCAGTGTTTTTTAAGGCAAACGGGTATTTTAACGCGGGCTGGTGTTGGGGTGCCGAGAGAGAACGGGGTGAACAGATCAAGCGGAGCTGTTCCTTTATCGGTGTCTTTTTTCTCTCTCTCTCTTGAAAGCCTTCAAGTCTATCAACTGCCATATGCACTTCTCATATTTGGCACTTTATTTTCTGGCCTTACTTCACATAAGAGTTTTACTTATTTAATGGCGATGGGTTTGTAAAGCATTTTTGGTAACATTTGCAGACCTCTAGTTCGACTTGAGTCATGTGCAGAGATGCTGTCCGGACAGTACTGATCAACGAAGGGTGTGGTGCTGCATTCCACCCAGAAAAAAATATTGTTTTGGCTATTTCATCAAAAAAACAACAACAACCAACCAACCAACAGAAGGAAGAAGAAAAGAAAGAAAGAAAAAGAAAGAAAGAATAGAAGGAAAGAAAGAAAGATAGAGAAGAGAAAAGAGAAAGAAAGAAAGAAGAGAAAGAAAGAAAGAAAGAAAGAAAGAAAGAAAGAAAGAAAGAAAGAAAAGAAAGAAAGAAAGAAAGAAAGAAAGAAAGAAAGAAAGAAAGAAGAAAAGAAAGAAGAAGAAAGAGAAAGAAAGAAAAAAGAATGAATCAAAATCTAGGCAGTTTCTGTATATAGAGAGATGGTTAGAAATGGCAATGAAAAAAAAATATTGGAGGGAATATATTAATTAATTGCTAAATATTTTATTCACAAAGGGTCAATAGCTTGGCAAGAGAAATTTGCGTATTTGTATAGTTTTGTCTGAATGAACAAGAAAAAAGTGTGGATGTTTGTACATATTGTATATATTAAAACAGAGGTGCATGAATTCAAGGAAAAAAGAAATGAAAAAAGTAAAGCATTAGTGGCTTACGGTCTGTAAAACGAAACAAAAACTTTATTTCACTATAAGAAACTTTATTTTAAATGTTCTTTAGAAGAACATTTTGCTAAAGCATGAATAAAACTGCAGAAGCAAAAAAGAGCTAATGTATTTAGACTTAGGAAAAAAAAGGCAAAGTAACATTACTTTAAAAAAAAGAGATATGTTTACATTTGATTTTGGCTACCAGGAGTTTTTAAATTTCTTTTAACCTGGGTTATCTTTTTTATTATTATTATTTTGTTCTTATTTTATTTAATTTCTCTCTCTCTTTTTTGTTTGCCAATGGTGCCAAGTAAAGTGAATGCTAATATTGCTTAACGGAAAAAAAATTAAGTTATTTTGCAAAGCAGATAATCATAAGAATTCAAAATTGTATCTAGCTTAGCACCATACACTCACTCCAATAAAAAAAAAAAAACACTTAGAATGAACATAAACTTTAAAAAAAAAATTAAAAAAACAAAAATAGTACGAAAGTAGAAAAAAAAGTTTCACTTGACCATATTTCCTGCTGAAAGTCAGACGATGTACTAAATTGCACAAAAAATAATAATTTTAAAGTTTTAAAAAAAGATAATAATAATAATAATAAAAAGATGGAAAGGATACGTAGGGGTATCATGGTATATTTGCTATTTCCAGCGAGAGAGAGAAAGAGAGAGAGAAAGAGGAAGAGCAGCCAACGAAAATTCTTTAAAATTCATCCTTTTTCCGACAAGTTGAAATGCACATTGCAACACCGGGAATCCAGTTGTGCGCGGTGGCTTCCAAGGAAGCGCTCAATCCCTCCCATGTCTGCTCCCCCCTCTGCCCCCCCGCTCCATCCAGGGTGCATGTTGCTAGTGCCAGTTGGCCTTCTGGAATGCAAGTTGGATCTCCGAGGATCCCAGTTGCTTCATTCAAACATTCCATTTGTTTCTGGATGGTTGGTTGTGAGAATCGGTGTCCTCACCATTCTGCACAACATATCTCAACCTGCAACGATGGAGAACCTGGCCTGGCCTGAGATCCAGGTGCCTTTTCTGTCGTTTCTGATTGTTTCTCTCTCTCTCTCTCTTTTTAATCACTTCTGTTCACTGCCAGGACCAACCCAAGATCCCCGGGCGGGTGTGATGTTGCGTTGCTGTACACGCTCGCCGCTCCGTGCAGCGGTGTGTGGCTGTTTCAACCCGCAAAACAAACCGATTTAGAATCCCTGCCTCGCCCATGATGCTGAAGGCACGTCAAAGACCTTCTTCAGGTGTTCCGCCAACCCTCTCTGGATGGCGTCATTGACCCTGCTGTCCACCAGGGTTGCCGCAACATCTGAAGAAGGTTCTTGACGTATGGTTGACCAGACAGAAGACCTACCCACCCCTTGGCCGAGCAGTAGCTGCCACCTTCCTTCAGATGGATGTGGCTTTTCCTGGCCACAAGATTGACCTCAGGAGTGATTCCACCATCATTCCTTCCAAATACAGACTTGATTGGTAGGCAGCCTGTCTTCTGGTGGACCCCGAGGCTGCCTGCAAGACGAGTTGAGCAACGTTATACTACCTGCAGTCCCTTTGCACCACCCATGCCCACATCCCAAAAGAGTTTTTGGGGCAATCGACGACCTCTGGCACATTCTGTGTAGACCGTGTCATGTTTCGGGGCATGTCCCTTCTCGGGGATTCAGGATTCTGCATCAGGATGGGGCCTAAAGTCCTCTCCTGTTTGCTCGATCCTAAAACCAGATCGGAGAACGCTCTCGTGTCTCCCACCCACCCCCACCCACCCCCCCAAAATATATCCGGAATTCCTCCCTTGTGTGACTTCACTCGTGTGAAGTGAACGACCCTTGTGCGAACGAAATGCAGAATATAACATGAGCCCCCTCTGTTGCACGCTTCGTGGCCGTTCCACACAGTAGTTTGGTGCCCAAAGCAGAGATTTTTTTTTTGGTTCGGGGGTGGGGGAGAGGGGAATCCCTGAGACTTGCATGTAAAACCTAGTTATAGATGTCTTTTTTTGTAAGTTTTATTTTTGTAACTCTGCATGTTTAAAAAAGAAAAAAAAAAGCATCACTGAATCAATGGATCTGTTGAAGAACTCAGCTGCTGGAAATCATGCAAAATGTTTTTGAATTGCCCTTAAAAAAATATGGAAAATGTTTTCTGAATGCTTTATATTCTTTCTGCTGTAAATTAAAAATGAAAAAAAAAAAGGAGAAAATTTTCCCCGTTGAAGCATGTGGGCTTTTTGTGGGTTGTGTGTTGTGGGCCAGGTTGTCGCATTCTCTGCATTTCTAGGACGTCTCCCAAAACTCTTCCTCTTATCATACGTCCCGGAGATTCTAGAAGGTACCTGTGACCTGTTTTACCTGGTAACAAACAGAGATGTTGGGCTTCACAAAATTATTTTGCAACTGACACTTGAGGTATTTTGCTTTGGGTCTGCCTTCTTAGATTGGCTGCCCCAAGCAGAGAAGAGGGATCTATCAATGCAAATAAATATCCTGCTCCTTAAATCAAGTTCTTAGCTTAGTAGATCAGGGGAATGCTGCAGATTTGAGCTTGATAAAAATCTTAGTCTCTCATGATATTCTCCTTAGCACTGATGATGTTCCCTAGTTGGATCATGAGATGTCTGCAAGAAAACAACCAACCTCAGAGAGCACAAGGACCCCATAGTCCTCCTCCTCCTCCTCCTCTTTTTCTTCTTCCTCCTCCCATCCTCCTTTTTCTTCTTCCTCCTCCTCCCATCCTCTTCCTCCTATCCTCTTCTTATTCTTCCTCCTCCTCCTCCTCCTCTCTGAAAACCCCCCTCCCTTCTAGCACTGATGATGTTCCCTAGCTGGGTCATGAGATGTCTGCAAGAAAACAACCAAGCTCAGAGAGCACCAAGGACCCCTCCTCTCAACCCTCAGCCACAAATATTCTCCTTTATTGATATTCTCTTTATTGATATGGGGTAGATGAAAGTGCCGTTATAATGGCCTCACAGTTGGCCCAATGACCGCAGCCAAAGAACACTATAATTAATGGCATCCACTTCATTTGGAAGGAAACGTGTATAACAGATTTCTGCTGGGCTGACCAACTTTTGGATTAATGGCTGGGAGAAGGGGAGCAGACGGGAGACTTACGAAGTTTGCAGGTGACCCCAAAGCTGGGAAGATGGTTGGATTCTTCAGAAGAAAAAGAAAACTTTACAGGTGACAAGATATAGTCAACTCCAGCGGGGTGTTTGTTTGTGTGTGTGAAATGCACAGGATGGCTTTACCAGGAAGAAAGGTCTCAGGGACTCAATCTGCTAAGATACGTTTGGGGGAAAGCTGCAAATTTAGCAGAGACCCCGGAGGGGAGACATGATAATGGTTTTCAACTATCTAACAAAAATAGTAAAAAGGGCAGGTTAGTTGCTATTGTCTCAGTGCAGAGAACAGCTACTAAGAGGATTAAAGGCCTGGAGGCTAAAACATAGGAAGAACAGTTGCAGGATTTGGGTATGGCTAGTCTAGAGAAAAGAAGGACTGGGGGGGGGCATGATAGCAGTATTCCAGGATTGGGGGGGCTGCCCCAAAGAAGAGGGGGGGGGTCCACCCATCCTCCAACGCACCAGAAGGCAGGACCAGAAACAATGGATGGACACTAAGCAAGGAGAGAAGCAACTTGGAATGAAGGAGAAACACCCTGACAATGAAAACAATTAACCAGTGGCCACCAGAAGTCGTGGGAGCTTCATCACTGGAGGTTTTTTATTTTTGGATAGCCACCTGTCTAAAACGGTCTAGGGTCTCCGGCTTGGGCAAGGGGCTGGACTAGAAGACCTCCAAGGCCCCTTCCAAGCTCTATTCTGGCTCAATTGAAGAAAAAAATGGTTCAGTACTCAGCCAAATACTCTAAAAGAAGAGATTGACTTCTGTTTATAAATCTGTTGTGTTGCAATACTCTCACTTGTTGTTAAGTGTTGTTGCAACGCTTCACTCTTAGCGTAGGAGGAGCCAATGCGTTTGAATGTGATGCCAATCTATGTAGGATGGAGTCCAGGGGAGCTGAGGAGCACAAACAGAAACTTCTGAGGTCCGAGCGTCAGGTTTCCCTGGCTAAGGTGTAACTCTCTATTATGCAGGTTGCATCACGGCGTTTCTACACAGTCCGATGTGCAAAGCAGGAGGCTGCTTTGGAAGCGGGCAAGTGAGGAGTAGCTAAGTCACAGAGAAAACCGCACCGGTGAAGGGAAAAGCTTTCATTGGAACCCGGGAATGGACAGAAAATCTTTTTGGGATGTCCAGGTTTGGGAAAAATGGCAGGGTGGAATTCTTGTAACTCTGTGTGTGTGTGTGTTTGTGTGGTTTTTCTGCCTAGAAATATTTCTTGTGCAAGCTGGCAGCATTCCTGATTTCCTTCCCTTTAAATATATTGATATACTAGCTTGATGCCCGTGCTTCGCTACGCAACTATGTGGTGGGGCTTTGTTTTTGGGGAGGAAAATAAGGATAAAAAAAATCTGCCTCTGCCTCCCAGCATCCATGGGTATTCACCTGGCCAGTGTCCTGTCAGTGCGTGAGAATGAGTTGAGGGCAGTTTGGAAACTGAAAGAGTATATGCTGTGTGAGCAAGAAGGAAACAGCAAGGAGCCTGGGCTTGGCTTAGCTCAACTATTCTGTCCTAAAGTTGCTTGGTGCTGTGAAATTAAAACTGAAACTCCTCTGCTTGTGTTTTGCCTTTGGAAGAGATTTCTTTTCAGGTGGGGAGGGGAGTAGAACTCCTTAGCATCAGAGCGTGTTAATAATAATAATAATATAGGAAATACTCTAAATGCTCTGATGATCATTTTGAAAAATCCTTTCTTAGTGACTCCCTAGAAGCCAAGAGGAACACACATGTCAAATTTCAAGTTTGTAGGCTTTACGGTTCTGGAGATTTTGTGATGATGCCTGATGGTATTGCGCAGATAGATAGATAGATAGATAGATAGATAGATAGATAGATAGATAGATAGATAGATAGATAGATAGATAGATAGATAGATATACATAATAAAAATGATAGGTTAGATAGGTGAGAAAAGTCTGCCCTCCAGTGGCTAATTTTAGTAATGCAGCATATATATTGTGCACACTGAAAAACCTGCCCTCCAGTGATGAATTTGGGAACTGCAGATTCAAACATTGGGAATGGTCTGCCACCCCAAGGTATGTATAATACACAAACACCTTTAAAAATCTGCCATCTAAATGGTTAATTTAGGAACTGCTTATGTATGTAACTGTATCCTGTAATTTGCTTATTGGCAAAATGGCCACGAGATGGCGAGCTATTATTGTTAATGCAAGTTCCCATAGACTTTGAAAACCGCGGTTTTCACGTAATTTGAGGTCTCGGAGTAAGATCCCTCGTCGGATTTCGCCAGATCTGTAACCTGATTATTTTATTTATATTAACTTTTGCGATTCTTTCCCTGCGCCTGCCATAACGAAAAATCTCCACCAGGTGGCAGGCTGTTATTGCTGTGCAATTTCTGTCCTCCACCTGCCATGACGCAAAATGGCCACGAGATGGCGGGCTATTATTGTTAATGTGCAATTTCTTTCCTCCACCTGCAATGACGCCAAATGGCCACGAGATGGCGGACTATTATTATTAAGTTCTTTCCTCCACCTGCAATGACGGAAAATAGCCACGAGATGGGGGGCTATTATTATTAAGTTTTTTTCTTCTCCTGCAATGACGCAAAATGGCCACGAGATGGCGGACTATTATTGTCAATGCAATTTCCCATAGACTTTGAAAACCGCGGTTTTCACGTAATCTGAGGTCTATTTTCACCCCGTTTTCCCCCTAGAGTGATGGGGGACGCAGAGTAAGATATTTTCCCCGAGTCCCTTCGACAAAATCTCCGGCTGTCCCCTTTAAAAGGCGGGTTACAATCAAGGCTCTCCCCTTTAGGCCCCCTTGCAATCGCCCTATCTTTTCCAATAGAAGCGAATTGAGGCGGCCGGCTGACTGCCTTCAAGGGACAACCGGTTGGGGCAGGGAAACTATCCAATTGCCGGGCCCGGGGAGGAAGGGAAGGGAAACCATCATCACGCGAGAGAGAAACATCAGGTTTGAAAACGGTCCAGCTAAAAGTGTGTTGGAGCGGGGCAGGCAATCGGATAGACACCTCCTTGCAAGGGGCCTTTCTCTCCAGCAGCCTAGAGCGTCGAAAAAAGTCCTATTAGGGGGAAGGGCAGCAGCTGGGAGATTGCCTGGCTTCGCTAACAATCCACTTTTAGGGCCAAAAAAGGGGGAGAAAAGCATTTTTAGAGGCGAGGCTCCACATTTGCAAAGCGATACTTCTTTTGCTCGAGCCAGAGCCGCTTCTGCCGCCCCTGGGCACGAGTTTCTTTTCTTTTTCCTTTTGCAGGTGCGACTATCAAGTCGAAATTGCCATTTTATTTTTTTGGGCGGGGTGCAAAGCTGCAATGAACTGGGCCAGAACCCGCTACTGAATTAATATTCTTCCAGGGCTTCGGGGCCAAGCAGAGGTAAGTGAACAGCTTGCATGCACAGGGCAGCCTTTAAAAAAAAGGGGTGGTGGTGGAGGGAAATAAAAAATACTAGAAATGGGGGGTGGAAACACACAAGGGAGGAAAACCGTGATTGACGTCCTTGGGTCATCGAAGAAAGGCAAGAAATGGAAGTTTTTCATGGCAAGTGCATTAAGGGCCCTTATTCTCTTGTGCTCTATTCTATTCTTATTCCTATATTCTAGTTTATTCTGTTCTATTCTTATTCTTGGGGTAGGGTGGGGTGGGGTGTAGTCTGGTCTGGTCTGGGTTTAAACCTTGGAAGGGCCTCCCTGTGTGTCTTAAGACTGGATTTCTGGGGGTGCCACCCCCCAAATCTTCAAAGGCCTTTGTCCTTTGCCCCACAATCCCAATTTCTCCTTGTGTGCTGTTAAAACCCACCCGTGCAGGTGCCTTGAGCCAATCTCTGCATGCCAAAAAAAAGGGCTTCCTGGTTGTTTTTGTCCTATTTCTCTTTTTAAATGCTCTGGATTCCAAATTTCTTCCCCCCTCAACAAAACCAGATAGAGATTCCCTTCTCGGCCTGTTTTAGATCCTGTAGATCTCTCAGTTCTCCCTCCTTTCTCTGAATCGGGGTTATTTCCAGCAGAAATCGTTCCCCAGGGAACCATGGCCCAAAGAACCTTTTTATGAGATCCCTGGTAAAGAGCCCAGGCTTGGGGGGAAAGTAATAATGCTGCCCTGATCCGTTTAACATAATAAAACAAATGCATATGATGGGGAGGGAATTGGGTGGGCCGAAGAGTAAGGGTTTTGTTTTCTTTTTGCATTGGTAAACAATGTTTATTGCTCTGTGTGTGGTTTGCAACCATTTAGAGGGCCAGAAAAATGCACCATTCGAGGTGCAGGCAGTACGAGGTGACCTGGAAGCCCCCCCTTCACCTACAAGCGTTGAAGGGTGGCAGTTCCCAGGGCCCCTTCACCTGTTCAGGTATAAGACCCAAGAAGGCACCAAGAACTCCACAGTCCTCCTCCTCTCCTCCTCCTTCCCCTCCCCTCCTCCTCCTCCCCCCTCCTCCTCCTCTCCACAAACCCCATTTCCTTCCAACACTGATGATGTTACTTAGTTTGGTTTTGAAACGTCTACAAGGAAACCACCCAGCTTGGAGAGCCCCAAGGACCTCTGAGCTACAAATATTCTTGTCGATATCCCAAAGTTGCTTTTCCAAGGGAGAACTGAACTTTCCTGGGTTTTCTTTGAAAACGTTTCGCTTCCCATCCAAGAAGCTTCTTCAGTTCTATCGATGTCCTATCGATACCTTCCTTCATTCTCCACTTGGAGGTTGAGTCCCTTAAGGTTTGCTCCTCCCTCTTCTTCCCATCAAGCTTCCCGTCCTGCAGGGGCCACGCGTAAGGCTTTAAAGCCCGTGGCACATACCACGTGGGCTCATCCTTAGTACCAGGGCTGTTAACTCCTCTCTGCTCTGGAAGAAAGGTTGCATTTCAGCTTTTCTTTTTGAAATGGTTTGCACCCTCCGCTTGGTTCGGCTCTCGGTTTCCCAAATCCCCGGCTCTCGGCCCTGTGCTCAAATCCCCCCAGGTGCTTCATTTGCTTTCCTTGCTGTTTTTCCTCCAGGTAGCCAAGAGGTGGGCCGGGTGTTGCGTATGCCCAGTTTCCTGGCGGCTTCCCCAGTGCAACCTTCCTCCCGTGGAGCTTCACTCAACCCTCCACCGGAAGCGTGGCCTCGTCCTCCTACGGAGGGAAGCTTCTCCCCAGCCGGGTCTCCCCCAAGCAGGAAAATGGGACCTCTCTCTCTTGGAGGCCCTGGGCGATGCCCCCAAGCCCCCTTCGTAACGCCTGGATTCTCCGCCGTCGGACATCTCACTGAAGAAGGAAGTTCCCTCCCCGAAGAGGCCTGTGGAAATCTGCTAAAATATTCGTATTGGGGGGAGGAAATAAAGACTCGGCGGGATGGGGTTTTAAAAGTTATTTATTAGGAAGACACACTTGGAGAAGGAGAAACAGCTCTGCAAACCGGCCATGGAGGGGCAAGGACCCCCCCTCCCTCTTCCTTTTTTGTGTGGGGGGGGACACCTCCCTGGCTGGAACAGGTGCAGTGTTCTTTTCTTGTGGGGGGAGGTCTATGCATCGCTAGCAGCTTTTGAGACCGACAAAGTGATCCAGTGTCCAAACTCCATGTCCTTTTTTAAATTTTTATTATTTTTATTTGGATGGTACAGCACAGCCTGTCTGTGTGGGGCTATCTTCTTCCCTTTTTTCCTCTCCTTTGACTTCCTGTGGTTTCTCTCTCTGATGGGCATCGTTGGTTGGTTTGCTCGCTCGTTTGTTTCCATCCTGGCCTTTCTGGGCATTTGGTTGACTCAGGACTCCCGTCCTTCCGAGGTTGGTAAAACGAGGACCCGGATTGTTTGGGGGTGCAATGCTTTGCTGACTGTGTAAATCACTTACAGACGGCCGTAAAAGCCCTGTGAAGCGGCATTAAGTCTTTTTAAGTGCTATTGCAGCTTAGAGGCTGCAGGGAGGCCCATCAGCCGCGGGTTTGGCTGCCTGGGAATTGTTGGGAAGGAGGCAGGAAGGAAGCAGGAAGGATATTGTGCTTGGGGGAATGGGGGTAACCCATTGCTTCCCTTCTGGAAGTCTTTCTGTGTGTGTGGGGGGGGGGTCCTTGGTGCTCTCTGAGCTTGGTTTTCTTGCAGACGTCTCATTACCCAATTAGGTAACATCATCAGTGCAGTGAGGATGGGATGATCAGGGCACTGATGACGTTACCAAGCTGGGTGATGAAATGTTTGTGAGAAAACCCAACTTTGGAGGGCACCAAAGACCCCACAGTTCAACCCTGACCTATTTCTCCTGTGGGTGTGTGTGTGTGTGCATACAAAACACAGATATGCTCCGTTTTAATTGGCTTTTGTGCCCAAAGGATGCAGTGTTTTCTTTTAAGGCAGGGCAGCCTGGGTGAGGATACAGAATTGCACATTTCCACACCCAGGCAACCAACATGGAGCCCTTGCCAGCTTTCAACCAATGTGTGTCTGTGTGTGTTTGTGTGTTTGCCCAATTTGGGGTGGGGGAAAGAATGCAGGGGCCAAATTTTGAAGACACCCCTGCTGTGTCTGTGTTTCTTCCCTCCCCGGTGCATTAATCCAAGATAGCTCAGTTGGTATCCTAGCTTCTTGTTAAAAGCTTCCCATCCACTTGAAGGCTTTCCAGCAAAGCAGTTGAAATAAAAAACCAAAGAGAATTCACTCCCTTTGTAAAACAGGTAGGGGTGTCGGGGTGCCTCCTTCAGAACTTACAATTCCTTTTTTGGGTGGGTGGGGAGACATTAAAGTATTGGTGGGTAAACAGCCCAGCTTATTAGATGAAATCCTGGCCTCATCAGCCAGCAAAGGGGTAAGTATGAAATAAAAGTGCGACCAGTTGTGGGAACCACCAGATGGCAAGGAGGACAACGAGGACAGGTGAGAACAGGTAAGTAGAGGGCACAGGTGCTGGGAAGATGGGGGGGGCAGGCAGGCCTTAGCCAGAGTGGGTTGGCAAGAGCCCCCCAAGAGCTGGCCTGCCTGCAGCCCCCATCTTCCCAGCGCCTGCATTTCCCTCCCTCCTCTTGGCCCCCCCCATCTTTGGCCTCAAGGGGGGGACCGAGGTAGGGAGGGGCAGGCCCTGGGTGCCCCCCTTCCAGGTCTGCAGGGTTGGGGTGGCCCCTGCCATCTTCCCAGGGCCATCACCTCTTCCTCCTCCCCCTCTGTCCCAGGAGGGCTGCTGGGGGCTGAGTGGAGGTGGGGAGAGGAAGGCACTTGGGAGGATGCTAGAGGCTGGCTGGGGAGGGGCTCCTTGGCAACGCCCCTCCTCTTCCCTTCCCAGCTCCCCTGGTGCCAGGCAATGGGGGGAATGGGAGGTCCTGGGCTGGAGGGTGGGGACATTGGCAGGCCAGGGGCAAAGGCCTCCCTTGAAAAGCCAGGGAGAGCCTGCCAATCCCCCCCCCCCTCTCTGGGCCTCCCTTTCCCTGCTGAGTCTCTGCCAGCATGGCACCAAGGGGGCTGGGAAGAGGAGAGGAGGAGGGCAAGGAGCCCCTCCCCAGCCTGCCTCTGGCGTCCTTCCAGGGCCTGCCTAGCCCACCTCCTCCAGCAGCCCTCCTGGGGGGGAGGAGAAGAGGAAAGCCCTGGGAAGATGGGGAGGGGCCTCTCAGCCCAGTAGACCTGGGGGGGGGCACCCAGGGTCTGCCCCTCCCTGGCCCCCCTTGGGGTCATAGATGGGAGGGGCCAAAGGAGGGAGGGAAATGGGGGAGGGTTGGGAGGGGGGTGTAGGGGGGAAAGAAACACACCCAGGATGGCAGAAGAGACAAACTTTATTAAAGTTCAAAAAAACAAGCAATACACCCCCTCTGATACCCAGCCCACCCACCTGCCCCCTCCCCACGCCCACCCCACCCCCCCCTATCCCCCCCTCCCACCCCCCCCCCCCCTGCCCCCTATCCCCCCACTGCCTTTGGCTTCAGTCCTGGCTTAAAGGGGCCCAGGGGAGGGAGGTCCTGGGAAGAGGGGGTTATGTGTCCCCCTCTTCCCAGGCCCCCTACCCCCAGGCCCCTTTTAGGCCAGGATTGAAGCCAAAGGCATTGATGGGGGCTGAGGGAGGCCCATGGGACATGGGTGGGTGTGATGGGCCAGAGAACGGTTGCCCAGTGTCCCTTGGCTTGGAGTGGCCAAACTGCCACCCTGAGAGCCAAGGACATTGGGCAGCCGCTCTCTGCCCAGCCCACCTGCACCCCAGCCCCATCTCTCGGCCTCCCCCAGTCCCCACCAACCCTCAGCTTCAACCGTGGCACAAGGGAAGCTGGCAAGAGAGGCTCTGGGGGTGCCCAGGGCTGCTTGGATGCCCCAGACCTTCCTAGGGCCTCCCTGCCAGCCTCCCTGATGCCATGGCTGGCTCCTGGCCTTTCTCCCCCCTCCTGAGGGTGACCCACCATGCAGAGAGATTTTCTCTGTGCACCCATTGCTATAAGCAGGCATGCACAAATGTGTATTATTTGAAATTAACTCCAAGATTTGGAATAAATTGTGCACACCTGCTTAGAACAAGGGAAGGAACTGCAGACTTGACTCAAGACACACCTGGATTTTCTGGCTCACCTGCCTAGGTGCTGGGGAGTTTGGGGGAGGGAGCATGCATGACACCCAATGAAGCACAAGACCTTACACATAAAAAGTTTTCAACTTGGACAAGTTGTGCAGACTTCTAACTAGAGCTAACTAGAGTCCACCCACCTAAGTTTGCCAAGGCCAAGAACCACTGGAGACCTAAAATGGGGGTCTTCAAACTTGACAGCTTTAAGACTTGTGGACTTCAACTCCCAGAATTCCTCCTCCAGTTGTGTTAGCTCAGGAATTCTGGGGGTTGAAGTCCACAAGTCTTAAACTTGCCAAGTTCGAAAACTCTTGATCTATCTCTATCACCTATAAATCATCTATAATATCCTCTATAATATAGAGGATATTATAGATGATTGATAGGTGATAGAGATAGATCAAGAGTCTTCAAACTTGACAGCTTTAAGACTTGTGGACTTCAACTCCCAGAATTCATGTTAGCTCAGGAATTCTGAGCCAAGCTTTGCTGGCTGAGGAATTCTGGGAGTTGAAGTCCACAAGTCTTCAAGTGGCCAAGGTTGGGGACCTCTGCTCTAGGGCATCCTATGGAGATAGGATTCTGCCCTCTGTGTGAAGAACTCAACACAGAAGCCAGAAGAATTGGAGACCCGACACCTGCAGGGCCTGGCACTTGTCCCAAGTCCCAGATTTCTGAACACAGAACTGAGAAGAATTGGGGGCCACCACCAAGTGAAGGCATGGAGCTCTCTGGTCTCCAAAGAATGGTGAACTTCAGTTTCCAGAAGTCTCCAATCCACGGGATGGAGAACGCTGGGAACTGAATTGCAGCCATCTGGTGTCTTGGGGAGAAAGGGGACATCTTAAGCTTCTCTAGCCACCATTGCTAAGGATTCTGGGAGCTAAAATCCCTCCCTTTGAAAGTTGCACCTTTCAATGGATGGACTACAGCTCCCCAAACTCTTAACTGTTTTAAATGGGAGTTGAGTGGGAACCATCTAGTGCCTTCCACTCTGGAGGACTCCAATTCCCATAATTCTGAGAGTTGAAGTCCACACCCTTCTAAAGGCCAATTGGCTTTCTGAAAGCAAGTCCAGACCTACTTGGGGGGAGGTATAGATGACCCTCTTAGATCAGGGTTTCCCACCCTTAGCAAGATGTGTGGATTTCAACACCCAGGATTCCCCAAACCGATTGGCTGGGGAATTCTGGGATTTGCAGTCCACACACCTTCAAGTTTGAAAAACGCTGATCTAAGTTCTTCCAACACCTCAACTCTGTCCAAACATCTGAACTTGCTCTACACGATCCTACCAGATAAACACTCCTGGTCCTAAAGGCTGACAACAGCCATGATTCCTTGACCCTACCAGCCACAGCTTAAAACTTACCACTTAAATTAAACTTACCGCTTCAATTTACCATTTACTGCCTCAAGTGTATCTCCACAAACCATCAAACATGGTTCTTTAGCCAAGCTGAAGACTTAAGACTCCCTTCACCTAACTTGCAAATTACAGAGAGATCCTGGCTACGCTGGGGATCCACTCACAACCAACAATAAGACTTGCTATCTCCTTATCCACTCACGACCAACAATAAGACTTGCTAACTCCTTATCCACTCACGACCAACAATAAGACTTGCTAACTCCTTATCCACTCACAACCAACAATAAGACTTGCTATCTCCTTATCCACTCACGACCAACAATAAGACTTGCTATCTCCTTATCCACTCACGACCAACAATAAGACTTGCTAACTCCTTATCCACTCACAACCAACAATAAGACTTGCTATCTCCTTATCCACTCACAACCAACAATAAGACTTGCTATCTCCTTATCCACTCACAACCAACAATAAGACTTGCTATCTCCTTATCCACTCACAACCAACAATAAGACTTGCTATCTCCTTATCCACTCACGACCAACCATAAGACTTGCTAACTCCTTATTCTAGACCTGATCTGTCTGGTGACCTCAAGCAACAAGTGTGTGTGTGTTGGGGGATCTCAGTTCCTGGTGGGCACCACACAGGCGGCGAAGAAAGGCGTGCGTGGGTCACAATGCAGTAAAAGCCGCAGGGAAGAACGTTTCTCCATCGGGATCTGGCCGTTTTGCCCGCTGCGGTTTCGGTGCAGAGCGATCCAGGCCTCCGAAAGAAATGCACAAGAGGCTGTTTTTACAAGCCGACAACCGACACACACGATCCCTTCCCATACAGAGATAAAAATAAGAGGAATTGGGGGGAGTGGGGGATTCAAAGCATGCATTGTGCTGCCAGTCCAACTCTTCCTGCTGTTGTTTGGTCCCAAGAGTTTTAAATAAGGTCACTTGCAGGAAAAGAGCCAAGCCACAAAATGTGGTGGCACGTTGGTCTTCCATCTCTCCGTCTCCAGCGCTGGGTGGGTGGGATTGGCCTCCAGAAGAGGAAGGGGCAGCATGGAAGGCTGGCCTGGCTTTTTAATTTTTAAAGTAGGTTTTATTTTGAGATGGTTTTAAGAACCCCCATTATTATTATTCTAAAGAGGCAGGTTTTTTTTTCCAGCCATCATGGTCTTTTTAGGCTCCCCTGCTGGAGGACAAAATTTCCTGGAATTTCCCTCCAGTGCCCTCAGGACCAGCTGGAACAATGCAGCCCCTTCCTCAGCCCTCCACAAGTGGCAACAGCTGTCCAGTTAACCCCCCAAAAAATCTGTCCATCCATCAGTCTCCATCGGAAAAATCCAAGTCTTCCACCACGTCCTCTTCTCCTCTTGCCAGCTGTTGCAACTCTGCCCGAGGCAGCGGTTTCTGATGGCGGTGACTCCGTTGGGGCACGGCCCTCTTGCCTCCTGGAGAAGGAAGGAAGGAAGAAAAACGGGGGTGTCAATCCAACCTCAACGGGGAGAGGAGGGGGCACAAAAAGGCAGCTGGGTGCTAATTAATCATCTGTGCTAATTAAAGGATCGTCTGCAGGGCGCAGGAGGGGGCGAGGTGGAAATGGGGAGATGGGCAGGATACAAGTTTAATAATAAGTAAAGCAATAAATAAACCAAAGCACCTGGGTGTTTACAATGGGGATGGAGGATGATGGAGAAGAAAATTTTTATTTCCCTTTCCCATTTTATTTGTGGGGGGGGGGACACAACAACTCTATAAAGGCTTCCAAAACTCACATCCTAGAAATAAGGGGGGAATTGGGCTCCTCTCCAAACTGACCAGAATTCAGATGCTCGGCAACCGACTCGTATTTATGACAGTTGCAGAGTCCCCAGGGTTACATCATCCCCTTTGGTGGCCTTCAGACAAGGAAGCCAGATTCACTTGACAAACTAACAAACTGCAGTGATTCACTTAACATATGTGGCAAGGAAGGTTGTAAAATGGGACAAAATTAACTTTATATGCGTCTCTCGCTTAAGCAACAGATACTTTCGGGCTCAACTGTGGTCATAAGTCAAGGACTTGCTATATGACATTAACTTCTACTTTAAAATAGATACACTCCCTTCCCAGGCCATGTTTCCATAAGGACTGCTCATAAAACAGCCCATTTCCAAGTTTGCAAAGCTTTTCACGCACACAATACATTTAAATCAACTTTCCAACAGGCCCATAAATGACCCATAAACTGCACACAAAAAAAACCCCCACAACCCCCCATCCCTTGGACAAGGCCTGCAAGAAGAAAGGACGCAACACACACACCCACACACCCACCCAGGGCCCCTGGTCCCCCTCACCCTCCACCTGCAAACCCCCCCCAGCCCCTCACCTGTGCAGCCCCCCCCTCTCCCCCCCCACAAACGAGGCAGGCGAGCCAGCGCCATTGCCTCCCCGGGCGCCACTCCGAAGCGGCTCCCGTTGGCCAACAGAGGGAGGGGACGGGACGGAGGAGGCCTCCCTTACCGGAACCGGGCCTGGAAAACCCTCCAGGCGCTTCCCGAGTTCCACCGACCTCGTGGCCGTCGCGGAAGGCAGCGAGAGGCCGCCCACAAGCCGCGCACGCGCCTCTCCAACCGCCACCGCCCAGCAGCTGCGCCGAAGGCCGGGCACGCCTGCGCAAGGCGCACGTGGCTGCAGGGGGGGGTCACGTGGCTTGGTGGGCTTGGCTTGGCGGCCATCTCACGGGGTGGGCGCGGCCTGGTGGTCACGTGCCCGGGTGGGCGTGGCTTGAAGGCCATGTGACGGGGTGGGCGCGGCCTGGTGGCCATGTGGCAGGGTGGGCGTGGCCAGTCAATGATTATTCATATTTCTATTAACTATTGCGATTCCTCCCCTGCGCCTGCCATGACGCAAAATGGCCACGAGATGGCGGGCTATTATTGTCAATGCAATTTCCCATAGACTTAGAAAACCGCGGTTTTCATGTAATTTGAGGTCTATTTTCACCCCGTTTCCCCCCCTAGAGTGATGGGGGACTCAGAGTAAGATCCCTCGTCGGATTTCGCCACATTTGTAACCTGATTATTTTTATTTAAATTAACTTTCGCGATTCCTTCCCTGCGCCTGCCATAACGAAAAACCTCCACCAGGTGGCAGGCTGTTATTGCTGTGCAATTTCTTATCTCCACCTGCAATGACGTAAAATGGCCACGAGACGGCGGGCTATTATTATTAAGTTCTTTCCTCCACCTGCAATGACGCAAAATGGCCACGAGACGGCGGGCTATTATTATTAAGTTCTTTCCTCCACCTGCCATGCGCAAAATGGCCACGAGATGGGGGGGCTATTATTATTTCTTTCCTCCACCTGCCATGCGCAAAATGGCCACGAGACGGCGGGCTATTATTATTAAGTTCTTTCCTCCACCTGCAATGACGGATAATGGCCACGAGACGGCGGGCTATTATTATTAAGTTCTTTCCTCCACCTGCAATGACGCAAAGTGGCCACGAGACGGCGGGCTATTATTATTAAGTTCTTTCCTCCTCCTGCCATGCGCAAAATGGCCACGAGATGGGGGCTATTATTATTTCTTTCCTCCACCTGCCATGCGCAAAATGGCCACGAGACGGCGGGCTATTATTATTAAGTTCTTTCCTCCACCTGCAATGACGCAAAATGGCCACGAGACGGCGGGCTATTATTATTAAGTTCTTTCCTCCACCTGCAATGACGTGGTCACGTGCCCGGGTGGGCGTGGCTTGGCGGCCATGTGACGGGGTGGGCGCGGCCTGGTGGTCATGTGGCATGGTGGGCGTGGCCAGTCAATGATTATTCATATTTCTATTAACTGTTGCGATTCCTCCCTGCGCCTGCAATGACGCAAAATGGCCACGAGATGGCGGGCTATTATTGTCAATGCAATTTCCCATAGACTTAGAAAACCGCGGTTTTCATGTAATTTGAGGTCTATTTTCACCCCGTTTCCCCCCTAGAGTGATGGGGACTCAGAGTAAGATCCCTCGTCGGATTTCGCCACATTTGTAACCTGATTATTTTTATTTAAATTAACTTTCGCGATTCCTTCTCTGCGCCTGCCATAACGAAAAACCTCCACCAGGTGGCAGGCTGTTATTGCTGTGCAATTTCTTATCTCCACCTGCAATGACGTAAAATGGCCACGAGACGGCGGGCTATTATTATTAAGTTCTTTCCTCCTCCTGCCATGCGCAAAATGGCCACGAGATGGGGGGGCTATTATTATTTCTTTCCTCCACCTGCCATGCGCAAAATGGCCACGAGACGGCAGGCTATTATTATTAAGTTCTTTCCTCCTCCTGCCATGCGCAAAATGGCCACGAGATGGAGGGGCTATTATTATTTCTTTCCTCCACCTGCCATGCGCAAAATGGCCACGAGACGGCGAGCTATTATTATTAAGTTCTTTCCTCCTCCTGCCATGCGCAAAATGGCCACGAGATGGGGGGCTATTATTATTTCTTTCCTCCACCTGCCATGCGCAAAATGGCCACGAGACGGCAGGCTATTATTATTAAGTTCTTTCCTCCACCTGCCATGCGCAAAATGGCCACGAGACGGCAGGCTATTATTATTAAGTTCTTTCCTCCATCTGCAATGACGCAAAATGGCCACGAGATGGCGGGCTATTATTATTAAGTTCTTTCCTCCACCTGCCATGCGCAAAATGGCCACGAGACGGCGGCCTATTATTATTAAGTTCTTTCCTCCACCTGCAATGACGCAAAATGGCCACGAGACGGCGGGCTATTATTATTAAGTTCTTTCCTCCACCTGCAATGACGCAAAATGGCCACGAGACGGCGGGCTATTATTATTAAGTTCTTTCCTCCACCTGCAATGACGCAAAATGGCCACGAGACGGCGGGCTATTATTATTAAGTTCTTTCCTCCACCTGCAATGACGTGGTCACATGCCCGGGTGGGCGTGGCTTGGCGGCCATGTGATGGGGTGGGCGCGGCCTGGTGGTCATGTGGCATGGTGGGCGTGGCCAGTCAATGATTATTCATATTTCTATTAACTGTTGCGATTCCTTCCCTGCGCCTGCAATGACGCAAAATGGCCACGAGATGGCGGGCTACTATTGTCAATGCAATTTCCCATAGACTTAGAAAACCGCGGTTTTCATGTAATTTGAGGTCTATTTTCACCCCGTTTCCCCCCCCCTAGAGTGATGGGGGACTCAGAGTAAGATCCCTCGTCGGATTTCGCCACATTTGTAACCTGATTATTTTTATTTAAATTAACTTTCGCGATTCCTTCTCTGCGCCTGCCATAACGAAAAACCTCCACCAGGTGGCAGGCTGTTATTGCTGTGCAATTTCTTATCTCCACCTGCAATGACGTAAAATGGCCACGAGACGGCGGGCTATTATTATTAAGTTCTTTCCTCCACCTGCAATGACGCAAAATGGCCACGAGACGGCGGGCTATTATTATTAAGTTCTTTCCTCCACCTGCCATGCGCAAAATGGCCACGAGATGGGGGGGCTATTATTATTTCTTTCCTCCACCTGCCATGCGCAAAATGGCCACGAGACGGCGGGCTATTATTATTAAGTTCTTTCCTCCACCTGCAATGACGGATAATGGCCACGAGACGGCGGGCTATTATTATTAAGTTCTTTCCTCCACCTGCAATGACGCAAAGTGGCCACGAGACGGCGGGCTATTATTATTAAGTTCTTTCCTCCTCCTGCCATGCGCAAAATGGCCACGAGATGGGGGGGCTATTATTATTTCTTTCCTCCACCTGCCATGCGCAAAATGGCCACGAGACGGCGGGCTATTATTATTAAGTTCTTTCCTCCACCTGCAATGACGCAAAATGGCCACGAGACGGCGGGCTATTATTATTAAGTTCTTTCCTCCACCTGCAATGACGTGGTCACGTGCCCGGGTGGGCGTGGCTTGGCGGCCATGTGACGGGGTGGGCGCGGCCTGGTGGTCATGTGGCATGGTGGGCGTGGCCAGTCAATGATTATTCATATTTCTATTAACTGTTGCGATTCCTCCCCTGCGCCTGCAATGACGCAAAATGGCCACGAGATGGCGGGCTATTATTGTCAATGCAATTTCCCATAGACTTAGAAAACCGCGGTTTTCATGTAATTTGAGGTCTATTTTCACCCCGTTTCCCCCCCCTAGAGTGATGGGGGACTCAGAGTAAGATCCCTCGTCGGATTTCGCCACATTTGTAACCTGATTATTTTTATTTAAATTAACTTTCGCGATTCCTTCTCTGCGCCTGCCATAACGAAAAACCTCCACCAGGTGGCAGGCTGTTATTGCTGTGCAATTTCTTATCTCCACCTGCAATGACGTAAAATGGCCACGAGACGGCGGGCTATTATTATTAAGTTCTTTCCTCCTCCTGCCATGCGCAAAATGGCCACGAGATGGGGGGGGCTATTATTATTTCTTTCCTCCACCTGCCATGCGCAAAATGGCCACGAGACGGCAGGCTATTATTATTAAGTTCTTTCCTCCTCCTGCCATGCGCAAAATGGCCACGAGATGGGGGCTATTATTATTTCTTTCCTCCACCTGCCATGCGCAAAATGGCCACGAGACGGCGGGCTATTATTATTAAGTTCTTTCCTCCTCCTGCCATGCGCAAAATGGCCACGAGATGGGGGCTATTATTATTTCTTTCCTCCACCTGCCATGCGCAAAATGGCCACGAGACGGCGGGCTATTATTATTAAGTTCTTTCCTCCACCTGCCATGCGCAAAATGGCCACGAGACGGCAGGCTATTATTATTAAGTTCTTTCCTCCATCTGCAATGACGCAAAATGGCCACGAGATGGCAGGCTATTATTATTAAGTTCTTTCCTCCACCTGCCATGCGCAAAATGGCCACGAGACGGCGGCCTATTATTATTAAGTTCTTTCCTCCACCTGCAATGACGCAAAATGGCCACGAGACGGCGGGCTATTATTATTAAGTTCTTTCCTCCACCTGCAATGACGCAAAATGGCCACGAGACGGCGGGCTATTATTATTAAGTTCTTTCCTCCACCTGCAATGACGCAAAATGGCCACGAGACGGCGGGCTATTATTATTAAGTTCTTTCCTCCACCTGCAATGACGTGGTCACATGCCCGGGTGGGCGTGGCTTGGCGGCCATGTGATGGGGTGGGCGCGGCCTGGTGGTCATGTGGCATGGTGGGCGTGGCCAGTCAATGATTATTCATATTTCTATTAACTGTTGCGATTCCTCCCTGCGCCTGCAATGACGGAAAATGGCCACGAGATGGCGGGCTGTTATTGTCAATGCAATTTCCCATAGACTTTGAAAACCGCGGTTTTCACGTAATTTGAGGTCTATTTTCACCCCGTTTCCCCCTTAGAGTGATGGGGGACTCAGAGTAAGATCCCTCGTCGGATTTCGCCACATTTGTAACGTGATTATTTTTATTTCTATTAACTTTCGCGATTCCTTCCCTGTGCCTGCCATAACGAAAAACCTCCACCAGGTGGCAGGCTGTTATTGCTGTGCAATTTCTTTCCTCCACCTGCAATGACGCAAAATGGCCACGAGATGGCCATTATTATTAAGACCATTCATAGTGCTGGGGAAGCAAAGGACGCCCTCCAGTGGCTCTTTTGGGCAGAGCAGGCTGAAAGGGACTATTAAGACCATTCATAGTGCTGGGGAAGCAAAGGGTGCCCTCCGGTGGGTACTTTTTGAACTACAGCTGTCAAAGGTTATATATGGAAGAAGTGCCTAAGTCCATAATGGCGAACCTATGACCAAACTTACCTGCACTGCGCATGCATGCGCCTCCCAGCTGATTTTCAGCCCGCTTGAGGCCTTTTTCGGCCTCCCAGATGCTCAAGGGAAGCCTCTGCAGCCTCGGGAGGCCGAAAAATTGGCCTTCCGGAAGAGGGGGCGAACTTATTCTCCAACGCACCAGAAGGCAGGACCAGAAACAATGGATGGAAACTAAGCAAGGAGAGAAGCAACCTGGAACGAAGGAGAAACTCCCTGACAATGAAAACAATTAACCAGTGGCCACCAGAAGTCGTGGGAGCTTCATCACTGGAGGTTTTTTATTTTTGGACAGCCACCTGTCTAAAGCGGTCTAGGGTCTCCGGCTTGGGCAAGGGGCTGGACTAGAAGACTTCCAAGGCCCCTTCCAAGCTCTATTCTGGCTCAATTGAAGAAAAAAATGGTTCAGTACTCAGCCAAATACTCTAAAAGAAGAGATTGACTTCTGTTTATAAATCTGTTGTGTTGCAATACTCTCACTTGTTGTTAAGTGTTGTTGCAACGCTTCACTCTTAGCGTAGGAGGAGCCAATGCGTTTGAATGTGATGCCAATCTATGTAGGATGGAGTCCAGGGAAGCTGAGGAGCACAAACAGAAACTTCTGAGGTCCGAGCGTCAGGTTTCCCTGGCTAAGGTGTAACTCTCTATTATGCAGGTTGCATCACGGCGTTTCTACACAGTCCGATGTGCAAAGCAGGAGGCTGCTTTGGAAGCGGGCAAGTGAGGAGTAGCTAAGTCACAGAGAAAACCGCACCGGTGAAGGGAAAAGCTTTCATTGGAACCTACACTGGCAGTCACGCGTGCTTCCCCAAGTATCCCATTCACACGAGAGATCGAATATCAGACACAAAGAGATTACAACGAAACCTTTAGTAAGGCCACACCTGGAAGGCCACATCCAGTTTTGGTCCCACGTTACAAAAAGGACGATGAGGCTTTGGGGAAAGGGGCAGAGAAGAGTAACTGGGATGATTGAAGGCCTGGAGGCTAAAACATCTGAAGACCCGTTGCAGGAATTGGGTTTGGCTAGTCTGGAGAAAAGAAGGACCGGGGGGGGGGGACGACAGGACAGCAGCCTTCCGGTATTTGAGGGGCTGCCCCAAAGAAAAGGGGGGTCAACTTATTCTGCAAAGCCCCAGAAGGCAAGACAAGAAGCGAAGGATAGAAACTCATCCAGGAGAGAACCAACCTGGAACTAAGGAGAAACTTGCTAACAGTGAGAACAATTAGACAGTGGAACTGCTGGCCACCAGAAGTTGTGGGTGCTACAACATTGGAGGTTTTAAAGAAGAGATTGGACAGTCACTTGTCTGAAATGGTCTACAACCTCTAACCTATAATGCAGAATTTGCATTATAATATTTCCACCTAGAGGATTCTTCTATAATTTGATGGGTTTGTTCAAGGAAGCATTTTTACAATTGCTGACAGAAATTAGAAGAAATTAAAAGAAAGTTGCTTTTTTTTTTACAATTCCTGCAAAACGTGCCACATTTTATTTTTTAAGGATGGCAGCTATTCCTGCTCCCTTCTCCTCCCGTGCAAGTCCGGATAATGTATTCTGCAACTCGATTCCTGAATTTTATCACTTGCAGTCAAAGAAACTTATTTCTTTGCGGGGAAAAAAACGCCTCTTTAATTCTAGGTTGGATCTTTCCTGGATTAGTTTCCCTTCGTTGCTTCTTGTTTTGCCTTCTGGTGCTTTGCAGAATAAATCAGAACGACAAGAGTTGGAAGGGACCTTAGAGGTCTTCTAGTCCAGCTCAAGCAGAAGACCTTTACCATTTAAGACAAAGGGTGGGAACTCCTGATAAACAATACAATTTGGAAGCAGGCTTAAAGGTGTGTTGTGCTTTTATTCACACCCTGCGTTTGTTTGGTTTCTGCAACCACAAACTCCCACTTATTTTCCCACAACAAACTATGTTATGAGATGGGCCAGGCTGGAGGTGTTTTGACCCAAGGATACCTATAACTGCTTCACGCCTAACAGAAGACTAGAACTTGTGTTCTCCCTGATGCTAATGTACCGCCAAATGACTCACTTTGTATGTTAGATGTTTGTTGGGTTGGGATTTTTTTTTTCCCTTTATGAGCAGCAATATCCAGGTAGGTTTTGTTAGGGGCAGCCAACTCTCACAGCTATAAAATAAAAATCCACACCAGAAAGTGTGATGCAACAGCACACGCTGCCAAGAATGTTTGTAAGAAACAGAATAACAGAGTTGGAAGGGGCCTCGGAGGTCTTCTAGTCCAACCCCCTGCTCAAGCAGGACACCAATCAATCAATCGGAATAGAGCTGGAAGGGACCCTGGAGGTCGTCTAGTCCAACCCCTTGCTCAAGCAGGAGACCCTAGAACATTTCAATCGATCAGTTAATCAGAATAGAGCTGGAAGGGACTTTGGTAGCGTCCCCAGATCAAAATTCATACTTATGACCGTTGCTGTGTGTTTATCCCCCCAGGTCACACGATCCCCTTTTAGCAACCTTCTCATGACGGAGGGAATCGGTTTCTCTTAACAACCGGGTGACTGACTTATCGCCTGCCATGATTCTCTTAACGGCAATGGTCAGAAAGTGCGTACAAGGGGGCGAAAAGCTCCCTTAGCCAATGCCTCCCTTAACCCCCGGAAACCTTGAGCTCCGTTGCCGCTGTTAAGGCGAACTCTACCTGTCCCCTTCCAGCCTCCCCACCTGCGACCCCATCATCTTGTTTTATAGTCTGGGTCCCATCCATGGGCCTTTCCCCCCCCCCCTTCTTGTTCATTTTTCCTCCAGCGTAGGACGGAAAAACAATTGCCCAGAGGAGGTTCGTCAGATGGGATTGGCTGGCGTTTTCCCGCGTTCAGACTTGTTCTCCTGGAATTCCCAATATATACTTAGATGACTCCAGGGCTGGCTCAGAGCAAAGTCTTTACTCCTGGTTGACTAGTCCAGACTGAAGTTTATGTGCAACCCTGACAGCTTCTCTCCTTTCCTTTTTCTGACTTATTATTATTATTAAGAAGAAGATTTGATTATCCCAGCTGTTTCAGATAGATCGATCGATCGATCTCTACTGAGGCAGAGGAAAGATTGGCGGACTCTTGAACCTCCAAGCTGAACTTCTGCAGAGCTGCTACAACAACTTATTTTCTCCGAAAATCAGGATTCAGCATAGCAGGGGTGTTTTTTTGGGGGGGGGGGGGTATTTATACTTTCCCCCCTGATTTGGCTTGAACCAACTCTACAATCCCAGCAGAATTACTATTTCTCCGCTGCTCCAGGTTAGTTTGCATCTTCAGATGGTGGTTTGGTTTGGTTTGCAAGGTGGGGAGAGGGGTTTATCCTAAACAGCAGTGGGATAGGACTAAGGGGTTGGACTAGATGGACCTCCAAGGTGCCTTCCAACTATACCCTTGTGTGTGTAGTAAGGAAAGAGCTGCTAAGAGGGAATCTATCTTTCTTTTTTGGGTGTGCCTGTTTGGTACCAGGGGTTGCAGCCTTGCATCAGAGTAAGAGTGGTGCAGGGGAACAGCCCTGAAGCTGAACATGTTCCTTACAACGGCAAGAGATGTTCGTATCATCAGTCAATCAGAATAGAGCTGGAAGGGCCCTTGGAGGTCTTCTAGTCTAACCCACTGCTCAAGCAGGAGACTCTATGCCATTTCAGACAAATGGCTGTCCAGTCTCTTCTTCAAAACCTCCAGTGATGGAGCAACCCACCATTTCTGGTGGCAAGTTGTTCTACTGGTTTATTGTTCTCCCTGTCATGAAATTCCTCCTTAATTCCAGGTTGTTTTTTTCCTTGATGAGTTCCCACCCATTATTTCTCATCTTGCCTTCAGGGGCTTTGGAGAATAAGTGGACCCCTTCCTCTTCTTTGGGGCAGCCCCTCAAATACTGGAAGGCTGCTATCATGTCACCCCAAGTCCTTATTTCCTCCAGACTAGCCAAACCCAAATCCCGAAACCAGTTCTTCCTAAGTTTTAGCCTCCAGGCCTTTAATCGTCTCAGTTGCTCTTCTCTGCATTTCCCCCCAAAGTCTCAACATCTGTCGCTGAGGAACATTTTTGAAGGAACGTGAGAATAAGAGAAGCCTTCGAGGTCGGAGGAGGAGGAGGAGGAGGAAAACTGGCCACTGGGTGAAGAAGCATGGGTTGCAATCCAAATTGTGCCTTGCTCACAGTGGCAACCATTGGGGCAGTGCTGGCCGTCCTAGGAGGAATTCTCATCCCGGTTGGAAATCACTTCATTGACAAGACAGTAAAAAAGGTAAGGGACATCCCTAATTCCTGTGCTTCTCTGTGTTTTCCTCACTTCCTCCTCAACATTGGCAGGACGTAGGCTGATGCTAGCAGAAATAACCTGCCACAATGGCATCTGAACTTCTTTTTTTTATCTATAATTTCATCCCACTGTTGAGTTGTTCGGACAAAGAAACCTTCAATCTAGGCAGAACAATTTCTATAAATCAATCAGGCAGAAGAGAGCTGGAAGGGACCTTGGAGGTCTTCTAGTCCAGCCCCCTGCCCAAGCAGGAGACCCTAGGCCATTTCAGACAAGTGACTATCCAATCTCTTCTTAAAACCCTCCAGTGATGGAGCAACCACAATTTCTAGTGGCAAGCAGTTCCACGGGTTAATTGTTCTCACTGTCAGGAAATTCCTCCTTAATTCCAGGTTGCTTCTCTCCTTGGTTAGTTTCCATCCATTGTTTCTTGTCCTGCCCTCTGCTGCTTTGAAGAATAATTTGACCCCCTCTTTTTGGGGGCAGCCCCTCAAATACTGGAAGGCTGCTAATCGTGTCCCTCCTAGTCCTTATTTTCTCTAGACTGGCCAAACCCAATTCCTGCAACCGGTCTTCCCATGTTTTAGTTCCCAGGCCTTTAATCCTCTTAGTTGCTCATCTCTGCACTTTTTCCAAAGTCCCAGCCTTTTTTGTGTGTAATTTGTGGTGAGCAAAACTGGATGCAGCGATATTCCAGGTGTGGCTTTGTAAAGCGGTACTAATACTTCACGTGATTTGGATTCTGTGCCTCTGTTTACCCAACCAAAGGATCGAATTAGCATATATTTTTTTTGGCTTCTGCCGCACACGGCTGGCTCAAGTTTAAAGGATCGCCTACGAAGGACTCTTTAAGATCCCTTTCACCATTGCTGCTTTGGGGCCAGGTTACGCCTAATTTGGCTTTGCCCCTTTGGTTTTCCCTGGCTAGGCACCAAAACTTCATTGTTTGAGTCTGTCCAGATCTTTTTGGATCTTGAGGACTTTCTCTTGCGCCAGCTGTTTGGAACTCTGTTCTTGTTTTAGTTTGGACTTCAAGTTTCAACTGGTGAGTTTCATAAACCACGGCCTGCGTACAGGGTCCAAGCCCCTAGCATCAGATTATAACTGAAGACGATTTCAGGCCCTGTAAATCATGAATTCCAACCGTTTGGGATCAGGGAGAGAATGGTGTGAGTAGCTACACAAAGAGCTCCTTTAAATACTTCAAAAGGCACAATTCTTACATGCAGAGTTTCTCAACTCTTCTCCAAAAATGCCAAAATATAGCTTGTGATCCAGCATGAACGCAAAATGGACAGAGCACAAAATTGATATCCCCTCAAAAAAGGGGGTGAACTTACTTCTCCACATACACACCTACACACACACACACACACACACACACAGAGGCAGGGGTGGGATTCAAATTTCTTAACAACCGGTTCTGTGGACGTGGCCTAATTTGTGGGTGTGGCTTGGTGGTCATGTGACTGGCTGGGCATGCCTTGTATGTAAATATTATATTTATATCAATATTGAATTTTTTTTATAAAAAAGAGCAACTTTTACCCAAAATCAGGCAAATAAGGCAGGCAGATAGAGTTGCTCACAGAATCACAGATTCACTCAGAGATCTATCTTTCTGCCATCGGCTACCTGAGTCTGCACTGAATAATAGAAGCTTCAGTCCTAAGGAAAGTTGGGCTCCGCTTAAAAGCAGAGGGGAAGATCTAAAGATTAGCTAGAAAGCGAGAAATCCGACCATTTCCTACTTTCTACCTAATCTAAATCTCCCGGCACAGCAGAACAGCTGATGGTCGGTGAAAAAAAATAGCAACTTAGCAGGCAAGTTTGCCAGGTCAGGAGCGAGTGGGCGGGGAGGGTTCCCGCGGGCCATGCGGGCAGCGCAGCCTTGTGTTCCTGCACAGACTGGATTACTTGCTTTGGGGGAGTGCTCTGGGGGTGACATTTCTCTGCGGACCACCAAAATTTTCTCATGGACCACCAGTTGGCAACCACCGGACTAGAAAACCTCCAAGGTCCCTTTCAGCTCCGTTATTCTATTCTGTTATTTTCTTATATAGAATAGAATACCTTTATCGTCATTGAATTCTACAAATACAATGAAATTTGAAAGCTACTCCAGCACAGTGCCCAAACACTACATCACAATCACACTACATAGTATATAATAATAATAATAATAATAATAATAATAATAATAATAATAATAATAATAATAATAATAATAATAATAATAAACAACTTAGTCTAAAACCTATCTAAAACATATAGTTAGTTTAAAATGCCACTATATACATAAGCATTATTTGATTCAAGACAATTATTGCCTTGGAAAAGAATATCTAAACACCATTCAAAAAATGCCACTTAACCTCATATTTTAGCCTACATATTCATTATCAAAAACAAAAAGAAGTTTGATATTACCCTAATGTTTTCCAGAAACATTATCTCTTTGAGCAATCTCTGAAATATTTTGTATCCTGACTTACTTAGGAGTGGCAGGAAATCATATTAAAGTGTCGTTCTTATTCCCCTCTGCAGGAAGTTGTCATTGAAAATGGTACCATCGCCTACGAGAACTGGGTTCTTCCGGGAAGTCCCGTATACCGGGAGATTTGGGTTTTCGATGTACAGAACCCAGAGGACGTAATGCAGAACGGTTCTGCGCCGATTCTTAAGCAGAAAGGCCCGTACACTTACCGGTAGGTCCAGACCTGAGGATGGAGCTGTCTCTGGAAGATGCATTTCCTGGCATTGGGCACAATGAGCCGGTGGAACGGCTGGCCACCAGATGTCGTGGGCGCTCCATCCCTGGAGGTTTTTAAGAAGAAATTGGACAACCACTTGTTTGAGATGGTAGAAAATACGGAGCAGGGCCATTCCAGAGAACTGTCTGTCCAGTCTCTGCTTATAAAACCTCCAGTGTTGGAGCACTCACAACTTCTGAAGCCCAGCGCTTTGACCGATTGGTAGACCAGGGGTGATAGAATAATAGAGTTGAAAGGGACCTTGGAGATCTTCTAGTCCAACCGCCTGCTCAAGCAGGAGACCCTAGACCATTCCAATCAATCGATCGATCGATCAATCAATCAATCAGAATAGAGCTGGAAGGGACCTGGGAGGTCTTCTAGTCCAGCCCCCTGCTCAAGCATTATACCATTCCAGACAAATGGCTGTCCAATCTTTTCTTTAAGACCTCCAGGAATGGAGAATCCACAACTTCTAGTGGGAAGCAGTTCCACTGGTTAATTGTCCTCACTGTTAGGAAGTTTCTCCTTAGTTCTAGGTTGCTTCTCTCCTTGACTAGTTTCCATCCGTATCTTCTTGTCCTGAAGGACAAGCCAGATATCCCACTGATTAATTGATCAGGGATTATAGAATAACAGAGTCGGAAGGGACCTTGGAGGTCTTCTAGTCCAGCCCCCTGGTCCAGCAGGAGACCTATTGCGATTCCAGACAAATTGCTGTCAAGCCTCTTCTTAAATCTCCAGTGATGGAGCATTCACCACTTCTGGTGGCAAGTTGTTCCGCGGAATAAAGGGCTCAGCATTTAACACGCGGATTCTCTTTTCCTTCAAAGGATGCGCTATATTCCCAAGGGAAACATCACGGATCACAAAGACGGCACCCTGTCTTACCTCCAGCCAAATATTTTCATGTTTCAACCTGATATGTCAGTTGGGCCGGAAAATGACACTTTCACCACCGTCAACCTTGCTGTTGTGGTAAGCAAGCCCCCTTAAGGTGTCTAACATCTGAATATTAAACTGTAATAATAAATCAGTCAAATATTGGGTTCGGGTATTCTCAGGGCTCTGGAATAACGTAATAATAATTAGTGTTGTAGCACCCACAATTTCTGGTGGCAAGGAGTTCCACGGGTTAATTGTTCTCATCGTTAGGAAGTTTCTCCTTAATTCCAGGTTGCTTCTCTCCTTGATGAGTTTCCATACATGGTTTCTTGTCCTGCCTTCAATGCTTTGGAGAATAGCTTGACTCCCTCTTCTTTGGGGCAGACCCTGAGATATTGGAAGGCTGCTATCATGTCACCCCTAATCCATTTTTTCCGCTTGACTAGCCAATCCCTAATTCTGCAGCCGTTCTTCCTATGTTCTAATCTCCATTTTAGTTGCTCTTCTTTGCACTCCCCCCCCCCCCAAAAGCCTCAACGTTGTTTTTGTAACAAGGTGACCAAAACTGGATGTGGCCTTATTAAGGATTTGAACACAGAATTTGAATACATATAAAACTTAATTCAAGCCTGTTTGTATTGATTTGCATCCCAGTGCACAAAATTGAAGTTATAAGAATATTGGTATTTTGCTGCAGGCTGCCCCGGCTTTGTATAAAAACAGATTTATGCAATACTTGATGAATATCTGGATGAGATCAGCAAAATCAAGATTCCTCCAAACTAGAACTGTGAAAGAAATACTTTGGGGCTATGAAGATCCTTTCTTGAAAAAAATCCCTATTATAAAAATGGACAAAGTTGTTGGAATATTCTATCCTGTAAGTATATCTCAGACGGGAAAATTAATTTCTGGGGATGTGATTTTAAGGAAAGAGATAAGAAACACCTCTGTAAAGTTCAGAAAGTCCAGAATATTAAAAATAAAATAGCCGTTGGCTTGTATTAGCATGGCTTATGAAAAATCAACAAGTTTTTATTCTAGATAAGAAGCATTGCTGATATCATTCTATTCCACTGGATGTTAGGAATAAAAGTCATAGCAAAAATGGGGTTTTGATAGGGGTCTAACTTCCTTTTTTTTGTTGGTTTGTTTCCTTTCATTGGATGATAGATCTCAAAAAATTAATTTTCTGTTCTCTCTCTTTCTCTCATTCAAGAGCAATAAAACCTTTGGTGGCCCTTACAAGATTTATAGTGGGAAAGATGATATAAACAAGAAAGGAATAATCATCACTTATAATAATAGCAGGTATAATATTTGGGGAAATGTACCTATATATATATATTTTGTCTTCATAATTGACAACATTTAATTTAGCATTCTGTCCTGTTCCTTGAACTCTTGCAACATCCCCTTGCTTAGATTTCCTGGCGCAGGTGCAGAATATTCTAAGCATAGAAGGATGGGTTGGTTATCATTTTGTACAGGCTTGGCTTACGACCAAAATGGAGCCCAGAATGTATGTTGCTAAACAAGACATTTGTTAAGCAAGTTTTGCCCCCCTGTTTTATGACTTTTCTTACATGTTATTTTACTTTCTTTCTTTTTTTTCAAAGGAACCTCAAATACTGGACAAGTTATTGTAACATGGTGAACGGCACAGGTAAGTATGTCAGTGGAACAGCACTGCATTTCTGTGCAGAACACACCCCCCATATAAACTTTGGCATGCGTTAAAAATAGTCCAGTGGCAAAACTGCTAAAGATTCCCGCATCAATGCATCAAATGAATGAATGAACAAATGAATGAATGAATGAATGAATGAATGAGAGAGAGAGAGAGAGAGATGGATGGATGGATGGATGGATGGAAGGAAGGAGGGAAGGAAGGAAGGAAGGAAGGAAGGAAGGAAGGAAGGAAGGAAGGAAGGAAGGAAGGAAGGAAGGAAGGAAGGAAGGAAGGAAGGAATCTGGAAGTTTTTAAGAAGAGATTGGACCACCGTTTGTTTGAAATGGCCTAGGGTTTTCTGCCTGAGGAAGGGGTTGGACTAGAAGACCTCCAAGATCCCTTCGGACTCTGTCATTCTGTTTTTTTGAAACAAGTTGCAAGGCTCCAAACTCACAAGATGCTCTCATTGTAACTCACAGATGGGACTGCGTTCCACCCTTTTGTCAAAAAGAGTGAAGAGCTGTATTTATTTTCTTCGGATGTTTGCAGGTAAAGGATCCTGAACCAATAGTGGGGGAGGCATTCCTTTGCTTCAGACACTGCAACAGTGAATTTCTGTGGCTAAGTAAGGGACATTGTGAAGGCTCCAACCCTGGAGGTTCTTAAGAAGAGACTGCCTGAGCAGGGGGTTGGACTAGAAGACCTCCCAGGCCCCTTCCAACTCTGTTATTCTATTAACGTGCATTGTTCTCGCATCTCGCAGGTCCACCTACGTATTATTCGATAGGGATGTGACGATGAAAGAGATCCCGCTGTATCGCTTCAGTGCCTCTGCTTCGGCTTTAGCTTCATCCCTCACCAATCCTGACAATATCTGTTTCTGCACCGAAAGGGTGGTAAGCAGGAACTGTACCACCGATGGAGTCCTGGATATCAGCTCCTGCAAACAAGGTAGCCCCAAATTATGACGAAAAGCACGGACTATGGAGGAAGAAAGCCAGGGGTGGGATTCAAATGTCTTCACAACCGGTCCTGTGGGCGTGGCCCAATTTGTGAGTGTGGGTTGGTGGTCATGTGACTGGGTGGGCCTGGCTTATAGGTAAATATTGTAAATATTTATGTAAATATTGGATTTTTTTTATTTTTAAAAAAAGAGAGCAACTTTTACCCAAAATCAGGCAAAAGCAGACAGGCAGATTGAGTTGCTCACAGAATCACAGATTCATTCAGAGATCTATCTTTCTGCAATCTACTACCTGAGTCTACACTGAAATATAGAAGCTTCAGTCCTAAGGAAGGTTCAGCTCTGCTTTTAGATTAGTTAGAAAGCCAGAAATCTAACCATTTCCTGCTTTCGAGCTAATCTAAATCTCCTGGCACAGCAGAACAGCTGATGCTCGAGGGGGGAAGGAAAAATAGCAACTTAGCAGGCAACTTTGCCAGGTAAGGAGTGAGTGGGAGGGGCGGGAGGGGCAGGTGCGTAGCACCTTGAAAATCCTCTTCTGTCCTGCTTTTTCAACCTCAGCTGAAAAAGCAGGAAATAAAGGACAGCCAAGAGCCCCGGCAGGTGGACAAACCGGTTCTGGTGTCAGCTGCTCTTCGGAACTACCGGTTCTGTAGAACCGGGCCGAACCGGTAGCATTCCCACCCCTGAAGAAAGCTTCTTTGGACCCAGGGCAGAACCTGTGGGATTGTAATCCCGAGAAGTCGTGGGGGCGCCGGGGTGAGAATGCAATACAGGCGGTCCTCGTCTTATGACCGAAATGTTCCATCGCTAAGCGCAGACGGCTGTTACAACCTTTCTTGTCCCCCTGGCTAAGTGAATCCCTGTGGTGGTTCCATTAGCGACAGCGACGTTCAGAGAAACCAGCTTCCCCTGTCGCAGGGCGCCAAAGGGGGTCGCGACACACACACACACACACAAAAAAAACACCGGGGAACTCTGCGGCCATCGTAAATAGGAATCATTTGCCAAGTGTTTTGATCCCGTGACCGTGGGGAACACTGCAAAAGTCGTTAGCTGGGAAAAGCGGGGCTTAAGCCTGATATGGTCTCCTGTTTGGGCGGTCCTTTCCGACTCCGTTAATCATCATTTTGGTTTAACGACCTTGTAATCCCTTGCGGGGTGGAGTCTCTGGCAACTGAATGGAGCTAGCAGAATGTTGAATGGCTGGATGCCTTTCCTGTCGCCAATGAGGAGTTTTGTTCAGCAGTTACATTCTCAGTGTGCCGAGAAAGGGGAAAATATCTGCTCCGGTGCGAGTCCTAAAGTTCAGAAGACAACTGGTTCCCCGGACCGACCCAGATTGGGTCTTGTGACATTATCGTGGGACGACGTTATGTTCACCTTGTTTGGTGACCTCTGCAGTTTTCCAGTCAGCTTCTGGGACAAGAGTGGCTGTTGACGATCTGGTCAAATGCAAATTGCGCTCCTTTTCTCTTTTATTTCCACAGGGAAACCAGTCTACGTCTCCTTGCCCCATTTCCTGTATGGAAGCCAGATGATTTTTCAATTTGTGAAGGGGATGGAGCCAAACGTGGAAGAACATACCACCTTTCTGGAGGTGGAACCGGTAAGCGACTGCAAATTTTATGTGGTGGGGCTTAGTTTTGGGGGGAGGAAAATAAGACGAGAAAAAATTCTGCCTCTGCCTCCCAGCATCCATCGGTATTCGTCTGGCTAGTGTCCTGTCGGTTTGTGAGAGAGCGTTGAGGGCTGTTTGGAAAGTGAAACAGTATTTGCCGTGCGAGCAAGAAGGAGACAGCAAGGAGCCTGGGCGTGGCTTAGCTCAACTGTTCTGTACTAAAGCTGGTTGCTGCTGTGAAACTGAAACTGAAACTGAAACTGAAACTCCTCTGCTTGTGTTTTGCATTTGGCACAGATTTCTTTTCAGGCGGAGAAGGGGAGTAGAACTCCTTAGCATCAAAGTGTAATAATAATAATAATAATAATAATAATAATAATAATAATGGAAATACTCTAAATCAGGGGTGTCCAACCTTGGCAACTTTAAGACTTGTGGACTTCAACTCCCAGAATTCCTCAGCCAGCTTTGCTGGCTGAGGAATTCTGGGAGTTGAAGTCCACAAGTCTTAAAGTTGCCAAGGTTGGACACCCCTGCTCTAAATGCTCTGAGGGTCATTTCGAAAAATCCTTCCTTAGTGAGCCCCTAGAAGCCAAGAGGAACAGACCTGCTGAATTTCAAGTTTGTGGGCTTTGCGGTTCTTTTTGTGTACAATAAGTGGTTAGTGAACAGTATACGGAGTCAATTTGATTATATGGCCATTTTAAACCTCTAGTTTCTATTATCCAACCATTAATTAAAACAAATCCCAACTTCGAAAATATTCTGTGTCTTTTTCCCCCCCTTCTATCTTCAATGTTAATCTGTCCATTTCTGCACAGCCTAATATTTTTGTCATTATTTCTTCTTCTGTGGGTGTTTCAATGCTGCTAATCCTCGATTATTCCGGCCAGTTTGCAAAATTCAAAGTACCGTGTTCGGTTTTTTTGTTTTTTTTTTCAGATCACAGGATTAACCTTGGCCTTTTCCAAAAGGTTGCAGGTGAATTTATTGGTGCAAAACAATCCAGAAATCACGTAAGTCTCAGCTGTGGGGAAAGGTTGGCCAATGATTGGAAGTGGCTTATGGGCAATAAGCATCTCCGGAAGGGGTGGAAATCTGCAAGATGACAGGCTGGTTGAAAGAAAAGAAGGACCAGGGGGGACTCAATAGCCGGGTTCCAGTATTTGAGGGGCTGCCCCAAAGAAGAGGAGGGGGGTCCACTTATTCTCCAAAGCCCCAGAAGGCAAGAGAAGAAGCAACGGGTGGAAACTCATCCAGGAGAGAAGCAAGCTGGAATTAAGGAGGAATTTCCTGACAGTTAGAACAATTAACCAGTGGAACTGCTTGCCACCAGAAGTGGTGGGTGCTTCATCCCTGGAGGCTTTTAAGGAAAGACTGGACGGTCACTTCTCTGGAATGGTCTAGGGTCTCCTCTTGAGCAAGGGGTGGGACTAGAAGACCTCCAGGGTCTCTTCCAGCTCTATTCTGATGGATTGGTTGGTTGGTTGTTTGATTGCCATCCACTTTACAGATAAGGCTTCATCCACGGAAAATAGAATGGAACTTAAAACCGACCCCAAAAATATGGTAGCAATTTTTTGCCTTCTCCCAAGACAGCTAACCAAAACGGAGCCGTTCTAATGTTCTTTCTTTCTTTCTTTCTTTCTTTCTTTCTTTCTTTCTTTCTTTCTTTCTTTCTTTCTTTCTTTCTTTCTTTCTTTCTTTCTTTCTTTCTTTCTTTCTTTCTTTCTTTCTTTCTTCTTTCTTTCTTTCTTTCTTTCTCTCTCTCTCTCTCTCTCTTTTCCTTTCTTTCTTATTTTCATTTTCTGCAGAGCGCTAAAAAACATCAAACATTATTTTTACTTTCCTGTTTTGTGGCTGAATGAGGTTAGTAGGTTTCTTTCCTTCCTTCCTTCCTTTTGAGTTTGACTTTTCGAACCCTGAGATGCCTGGGGATTGAACCAACTAAATAAAAAGAATTTGCAAAGAAGGTCTGGGAATGATTGCCAGGGAGGGATGAAGAGAAAAACAGTTGCAGCATTTGGGTTTATCTAGTCTAATGAAGAGAAGGACCGGCCCGTGGGGGGAGAGACAGGATAACAGCGTTCTAGTATTTGAGGGGCTGTCCCAAAGAAGAGGAGGGGGGTCAACTTATTATCCAAAGCACCAGAAGGCAAGAGAAGAAGCAACGGATGGAAACTCATCCAGGAGAGAAGCTAGCTGGAACAAAGGAGGAATTTCCTGACAGTTAGAACAATTAACCAGTGAAACAGCTTGTATATACAGCCTGGAGATTGTTGCTTGCAATAATCTTCTTCTCTGGGCACACCTTTTTATGCAAAATTGTGCAAATTGCAAATTGGGCATAGAGAAGAGCATTGCTGGGTATTCAGACTGTATTGTTCAGCTGGAACGATGTTGAAAAATACTAATTTTATTTCCTTCCTTCCTTCCTTCCTTCCTTCCTTCCTTCCTTCCTTCCTTCCTTCCTTTCTTTCTTTCTTTCTTTCTTTCTTTCTTTCTTTCTTTCTTTCTTTCTTTCTTTCTTTCTACCTTCCTTCCTTCCTTCTTTCTTTCTACCTTCCTTCCTTCTTCTTTCTTTTCTTTCTTCCTTCCTTCCTTCTTCTTTCTTTTCTTTCTTTTTCTTTCTTTCTTTCTTTCTTTCTTTCTTTCTTTCTTTCTTTCTTTCTTTCTTTCTTTCTACCTTCTTCCTTCCTTCCTTCTTTCTTCCTTCCTTCCTTCTTCCTTCCTTCCTTCCTTCCTTCCTTTCTTCCTTTCTTTCTTTCTACCTTCCTTCCTTCCTTCCTCCTTCCTTCCTTCTTTTCTTTCTTTCCTTTTTCTTCCTTCCTTCCTTACTCTTCCTTCCTTCCTTCCTTCCTTCTTTTTCCTTCCTTCCTTCCTTCCATTTCTTTCCTTCTTCCTTCCTTCCTTCCTTCCTTCCTTCCTTCCTTCCTTCCTTCCTTCCTTCCTTCCTTCCTTCCTTCCTTCCTTCCTTCCTTCCTTCCTTCCTTCCTTCCTTCCTTCCTTCCTTCCTTCCTTCTCCAGACGGCGACTATCAGTGACAAGAAAGCAGAATTTTTCCGATCGAAAGTGACCAACAAGATCAAGCTACTGAACCTCGTCCAACTGATGCTAATGATTGCCGGTTCGGTGATGTTCCTTGGATTCCTATTCGCTTTCTTCATGTGCAAAGGGAAGAACCCTAAATGAGTTAAGTCAGGTTTAGAACTTAAGATCTCTTAATTGATTCATTGGTTCAGAAGCCGTCTCGGTTCCACCAGGTTCTGGGTTCCATGGGACCCTGAAAATAGTGTGTAGCGAGAAACGAGGAAAAGAACAATAATTCCAGCTAATAGATAATATTCTGCATGAGCTTCACACCCAGCGCCTGGGGAACCAGCCAGATTTTCAAACTTCGAGAGTGATGCAGAACTTTGGAAAGATTGCAAGGCAGGTGCCATGTCACAAATGGCCACTTCTTAGCAGTTTTGTTGTTAAACAGGGTAATTTGCAAGTGCGACTCACTTAACGAATGCTTCACTTAGCAACAGGACCTCCTGTATTTTCCCATATAGCACTACCCTTTTCATAATCCCGAATTGGGACGTCCACTCTCCCTCGTGCTGTTCGCTGAATTTAGGGAACTCTAACTAGATAAGACTCCAGCCAGATGTTTTACAAGATACTCATTTCACTAATTTGTTGTCATTTGGGGGGGTTAACAGTATTTGTTGTTATATTATTGTTGTTACCCCTGGAGTTGGTTTGGAATCATGTAAGTCAAATAACATTGCAATCATCAGTTCCTGTTTATGAACAGAGAAAGGAGAGAGACACCTAAATAAATGGGTTGGACTAGAAGACCTCCAAGCTCCCTTCCAACTCTGTTATTCTATTCTATATTCTATTCTATTCTATTCTATTTTCTCTATTCTCTATTCTACGTTCTCTATTCTATTCTCTATTCTATGCTATTCTATATTTATTCTATTCTCTATTCATCTATTCTATTCTATTTTCTATTCTATTTTCTATATTCTATTCTATATTCTATTCTATTTTCTATATTATGTATTCTACATTCTCTATTCTATTTTCTATTCTATTCTATATTCTCTTCTCTTCTATATTGATTCTCTTCTATATTCTATTCTATTCTATTCTATTCTATTCTATATTCATCTATTCTATTCTATTCTATTTTCTATTCTATTTTCTATATTTTATTCTGTATTCTATATTCTATTCTATATTCTATCCTATCCTAAATAGATGCAGCATGCAGTATCTTTTTTCAAAAGCTAACCCTATCATCCTAAAATAACACCACCTTTTGTTATTTTTTAGGATAATCACAGAAATCACAGTGTATGAAAACGGCCAGAATGAGGGCCAGTCATATATCCATGAAAATCAACCATTATATGAGAAAGGTCAATTTTAATATGCATCATATATATGCCACTTGGGACACTTCATTTTTATCTAGACTTGCTGTGGGTTTGCTGCCTGCTCTTTCCTCGTGCGCAGCTTTGACCTTCACGGATCCTGGCTTGCAATAATGGACTTGGAAACATGGTGGTTTCGATGACCCGGAACAGGAACCTAAAAAGAAATCAGATATTCAAGCAAGCGGGGAAAGGATTGGGTTGAATTAGGCAGGGGGTCCTCAGGTTACAACCACAGTCGAGCCCGAAACTTATGTCGCTAAGCGAAAACGTTCGTTAAGCGAAAGTTTTGCCCTGCTTTACGGCTTTTCTTGCCGACGTAGTTAATTGGACCGTCGCGTTGGTTAAATTAGTAAGAGGGTTCCCTGTTGGATTTGACATGGATTCACTTACGTCAAGAAAAGTCGTAACTCACTTTAAAAAAAAAATTTCTCACTTCACCACATAAGTTTTGGGCTCAGTTGTGGTCGTCATAAATCGAGGACTGCCTGTACCTTGTGGAGAACCAGAGAGGATTTGGGATTGCTAGAGGAAGGATTATACAACAGGGTATTTCACACGCTCCATACTCAACTCAGAAGTAAATAAATGCAAGAATTTCCATTTATTTTCATTTTCCCCTTGCCAGAAGTTCCATTTTCCCCATGCCAAAATTTCCATTTATTTCTATTTTCCCCATGCCAGAATTTCCATTTTCCCTGGGAAGAACTTCGAAAGTAAATTCTTGCCCCCTCGTACTGGATGAGAGCCAGTGTGGGAAAAAGCAAGATGGATGACTGGCAGATTTAGACAGGTTAAAAGTAATACATTACCTTGGAAGCAAAGCCAGTGTAATTGCGATTGTGAAGTCCAGATAAAACATCGGATTCATCAGTTGCCTCTGGATAATCCAGTATGGATTCGCTGGTGGGTTACAGAGGAGGCAGAAAGCTCCCAAAAGCCCAAGGATGAAGAAATATAAAAAGATGCTACCAGCGAAAACAGAGAAATGTATAATAGTCTGAAACAAATTAAAAAAAAAAAAAAAAACAGAACAGTACAAATTTGGGTTCCATAAGACCTGTTTCCATTTGGACAGCTAAAATTAAATGCCGTGAAAGGGAATTTTTCTTCCCTTTTTTAAAAAAAAGTGCGGTCTGAAAACTAATGTTTTATTTGGACGGAGACTTTAGCTATAGCTTGGTGGCTTGTTCATTTTTACACTTTTCTCGACCGTCATTAGTTTATCAAAATATAAAAAGCAAAGAAAAATGAAAATAATGTGGGAAGGCACTGAACACGTTAAGATACTCACCAAATTTTTACTTTCAATCAGAAGGTGTAGTAATATTATAAAAAGCATGGTGGTATTCATACGATTTCCAAAAGAGTAGACGTCTACATCAGAATTTAGAAATGTCTGCAAAGGAGAAAAAAAAACATGATGTAACCATCAAATATAGATACATTTTATAGCAGTGGTCACCAACCAGTGGGCCGGGGACCACTAGTGGTCTGCGAGAAAATTTTGGTGGTCCGCAGAGAAATGTCACCCCCCAAAGCAATTAAATATGGAGTGTGAAGGATGTGTGTTATGTTTATTTTCGTGGTCATGATGTGCACTGAGGATGGTGTTTGATTTCATTTTACCAGGTGCAATGACAATAAATTAAACTAACTAACTAATCCAGGCCGTGTGGGAACACAAGGCTTGCTTCACTTACATTGTGAACAACACGAGGTAGTGAGGGGAAGGGGGAAAGGGCAGAGGGGGGAAACTTGTCCCACGCGCCTCTCATGGCCACCGGGCTGCTTCTTTCCGCTTCTTTCTTCTTCTGCTTTTGGCTGCACGCAAGGAAAGCAGCAAAAGTCTTTCTTCCTCTCCCCCAAACTCTGCCAGAAATGAGTCTTTGTGACCCTGCAAGGCCTCCTGCTCCAAGAGGCTGCGCCGGCAAAGGCTCATTTCTGGCGGAGTTTGGGGGAGAAAAAGAAAGACTTCTCCAGCTTCTGCTGCTTTCCTTGCACGAAGCCAAAAGTCTCTCTCTCTCCCTCCGCCCCCGAGAATGGAGCTGGAGACGGTATCCTGCGATCCCAAATAAAAAATGATCAATCGGAAGGAAAATGGGGTGGGAGATTTTCCTGCAGACTTTTTTGGGGGGGATTTTCCCAGGGTCTCTGGTCTGCGGGATTTAAAATGATGAGTTTGGTGGTCCCTGAGGTCCAAAAGGTTGGCGACCCCTGTTTTATAGTATATATAAAAATGACACACCACAAACTGTGATCATAACATAAAGCAATATTAAACGAGTTGGTATTTTGATGCAGAAATTCCTAATGAGGAATCCAGGTGGGGCTGTAAAGATTGGGACAAATAAACACTATTGGGACAAATATTCACTATTTTTTTAAAAAAATTAAAACATTCACAGAGTTGGAAGGGACCTTGTAGGTCATCTAGACCAACCCCCCCCCACCAGCCCAAGCATCAGAGATCAAGGAAAGAGAGTCCTCGACGTATGACCCCAATGGAGCCCGACATTTCCGTTGCTAAGTGCGACAGTTGTTAAGTGAGTTCTGTGCCGTTTTACGGACTTCCTTGCCGCCATTGTGAAGGGAATCACTCCGCCGTTGTTCAATTAGTCACACGGTCAGAAAGTAATCGGGTGAATCCCCGTTGTCAGACGGTCGCAAAAGGGGATCGCGTGGCACGGGGAATACGAGTCTTTTGCCAAGGGTCTGAATTTTGATTGCGTGACCACGGAGATGCTTTCAAGTAAGCATGAAAAACGGTCACAAGTTACTTTTTCAATGCCGGTCACTAAACGAGCTGTTCTAAGCCAACAGACTACCAGTAGCTGGTTTTATAAATACTTACAAAATAGCAGATAAAAAAGCAAACCAGACTTTGGTAAAATGCATCCACCAGGTTCATTGCAAAGGCTATCCCCACGTACGGCTGAAATGAAAGTAAAATAAAATAAAGAAAACAGGCTAGTCACTTCTGCTGGTTTGAATGATTAACCTTTATGTGAGTTTGCATGTCTAAACCTAAATTCACGTCTCCAACTGAACCTGAATTGAAATCCAAACCAAATCTCCTTAGTCAACTTTCCAAGATGGCGATGGACAAAGCCCAGAATCTCAACAGCTGGATTTCTGGTGAAAACAAGAATTAACGCACTCCACGCCACAACACAGGCTCCATGGAAGGGAAGCAAAAACTCAGTTAATCTCTGACACCGCCAATATTGGCTGGGATATATTTCGAAAGGCATAATAATAATAATAATAATTGACTAATAATAGTCAGTAATATTTGTGATACATTTTTAAACGCTCAGTTGACTGAGTTTCATGTTTAATGAATTGAACAACCATTTGTCTGAAATGGTATACCTCCTGCTTGAGCAGGGGGTTGGACTAGAAGACCTCCAAGGTCCCTTCCAACTCAGCTATTCTGTTCTATTCCATTCCGTTCCATTCCATTCCATTCCATTCCATTCCATTCCATTCTATTTTCCATTCCATTCCATATTTTCTATCCTATCCTAACAATGTAGGATCAGTGTTAGACAGACTGACCCATTCCTCTAAGAGCTGATGAATAGAAATAGCTGTACAATAAATCCACGTTTCTGGAAAAGTTTTCCTTAAATAATATAAACAACGAAAATCAGGAAGAGCAGCCCAGGCCAGGAGGCAACTGGAAGTATAATAAATCTTGCATGTCATGGGGGGAAAAATACACTTCTCTCCAAAAAAATCCATCTCCATCCGTTGGTTAGAAACCTGCCTAAGAACATTTTACAGCTCCAACTTTTTCAGAAAGTCAGAAAGGAACAAGTTATAAAAATTATGGTTCAAGGAGTGTGGGACCGAGATCTGATAAATCGATGGAGTTTTCAAATAGGTGAGCCAAGCCCCCAAAATAAATACCTCATTTTTCTGACTTGCTTTGTAAAGCTCTGGATGCTTCATGAGGGTTTCTGCAGATACGTCTTTATCTAAAACCCCGTATATGACGGGAGGCACCGAGGTGAAGAGGAGATTGAAGAAAATCAGGCTCCAATAATCAATCATGGGAGTTCCTGAAAACCCACAAAATATTTGATACCAGAAGAGGAGATTGACATATGCCTGCAATGATTAAAAAAAAAAAAGACAGTGCAAAAGTAGGATTAATGTTTGTTAACCTTTGGAGGCTTAATCTATCTTAATCAAAGATAGATGAGAGACAAGAGAGAGATAAACAAAGAGAAAAAGAGAGAGAAAGGAAAGAAAGAAAAAAAGGAAGAGAAAGATGATGAATGGATGGGAGAAAAAAATAGATGAAAGAGAGAGAAGACACAGAGAGAAAAACAGAGAGAGAGAGAAAGAAAAATAGATAGATAGATAGATAGATAGATAGATAGATAGATAGATAGATAGATAGATAGATAGATGATGGATGGGAGAGAGAAAGATAGAGAAAGAAAGAAAGACAGACAGACATTGGATGGATGGATGGGAGAAAGAGAAGAGAGAAAGATGGAGGGAGGGAGGGAGGGATGGATAAAGAGAGAGAAAGAGAGAGAGAGATATGATTGACACTATAACTTCTTACCCGAGACAGAGGGTCTGCTTTGATCTCCCCGGCCAGCCTCTGACCTCTGAACCCACTAACCCTATCCCCCTTTCCAGTGCCTTCTTCACCCCTGGCGCCAACGTACCAGGTTTTTGTAAAAGAAGTAGAGGATCATGTTAGCCAGCCGGGTGTAACACCAGTGGCCATGAACGAAGAGCAGCTTCCGGAGGTGCTGGAATTGAGAAATGGCGAAGTCGCTGGCTAACACCGCCTGCAAAGACACGTCAGAAAGGAAAGAGTGAGGCGAATCGAAACGGTTGCTAAAGTCTCTTGGTGTCTTTTGCAAACGCCTGAACACTCAGAGGCATAAATCCCCTGGCAACGGGGGTGTTCCAGATTACAGATGAACAGAGTCGGAAGGGAACTTGTAGGTCATCTAGTCCAACCCCAACTCAAGAGCAGTCCAGGAATGCTTTACGAGTTGACACCTGGGGGTTGCAACCCATTGGGCCGTAAGTGTGAAAAAGGGACCTAAATCTCATTTTCCAGTGCCATGGTAACTTACGAACGGCCACTCAATGAAGTGTCGTAAGCCGAGGACCACCTGTACCTGAGAATGAAGACGTGGGCAGCATTGCTCTCACTCAGGGGTCAGCCACACGCCCCTACCTGCATGCCTTCTTGTCCAGAGATGCCGATTCCAATGTCCGCCACCTGAATCATGCTTACGTCATTGGCCCCGTCACCTTCAAAGCAAAAAGACACAATCGGGCCCTCGCAAAAAACAAACAAACCCTACAACGTTTTAGACACAACCGAGGAAGTACAACTCACAGATCATCCAAATAGACGGCCAGCTACATATAAGGTACAGGTGGACTCACCACTGTCCATTTAGTGAACGTTGGTGGGGAGCCTCGTGTCTTTTGCTGGTAGCCCTAGTAGAAATAGCAGAGTTGGAAGGGACCTGGGAGGTCTTCTAGTCCAACCCACTGCTCAAGCAGGAGACCTAGACTATTTCAGACAAGTGACCATCCAGTCTCTTCTTAAAAACCTCCAGTGATGAAGCACCTACAACTTCTGGAGGCAAATTATTCCACTGGTTAATTGTCCTCATTGTCAGGAAGTTTCTACTTAATTCCAAGTTGCTTCTCTCCTTGATGAATTTCCATCCATTGCTTCTTGTCCCACTTTCTGGCGCTTTGGAGAATAGCTTGATCCCTTCCTCCTCTCTGGGGCAGCCCCTCAAATATTGGAAGGCTGCTCTCCTGTCTCCCCTGGTCCTTCTCTTCCCTAGACCAGCCAGGCCCAGTTCCTGCAACCGTTCTTCGTGGGTTTTAGTCTCCAGTCCCCTAATCTTCTTGGTTGCTCTTCTCTGCACTTTTTCTAGAGTCTCAACATCTTTTTGATAATATGGTGCCCAAAACTGGATGCAGAAATCCAAGTGTGGCCTTACCAAGGCCGTATAAAGCGGTATTAACACTCCACCTGATCTTGATTCTATCTCTCTGTTGATGCAACCCAGGACTGCACTGGCTTTTTTCGCCGCTGCAGCAGAACACTGGCTCATACTGGTGGCCTATGTCCACTAGGACAATCACGTCACAGAGCAAGGACCTCTCTAATCCTTTGACATGTGTCATAGGATGGCCCGGGAATGCATGGTGTAGAATTTAGGATTTAGAATTCAGTGGAACATCCTGAGCAGCAAAAGACGGGTGTTTTGAAGTTTCTGAGAGGTGGCACATTCACACACACACACACTTTCCTGCCGCGTGTTGTGGCCCGCCAGCAGCTGATGGAGCTGGCAGCAGAGTCGGAAAATAGTGAGTAGCTTGGGGAGGAACCTGGGCCAGTCCTGGAGGCTGAGGAAGGCTCGGACGAGGGCTCTGCGTCAGAGACAGCGATGGGGCCAGGGCCGTCTGATAGGCATCAGCTGCCTTCAGGCTCGGACAACAGTGAGGCGGGGGAGCTTCTGGAACCGGTTCCCAGCCTGCGCATGCGCAGAGCTGCCAAAAGGAAGGCAGAATTAAGAACTCAGGGTTGACGTGGGAGTAAGGCCACAGGTGGACGGTGAATGGCCCCTCCCATCGGGATTAAAAGAGAGAGCAAAAGGGGAGGGGGCTTTTGCAGGAAAGAATTCGTTGGTTCTTTCATTCCAGCCTCGTGGAGATTTGTCTGCATAAACCAGCCCTTCCTTGTCAGCACTGAGTGTGGAACTATTTACCGGGCAGCTTTCCAAGATAGGTAAGGCCTGAGCTCATTAGTCTACCTTCCCAAGACTGTTTGCCAAGCTGTTGGCTGAATGTGAATGCAAGAAATTTACATTCGTTTAAATAAAATAGGTTTTTGCCGGGACACAGAGTTGGGGCTTTAGTGCTTTTGGGGGTAAGCCTAGGACAAGACACCACGAGATGCAACTCACCCACGGCCAACGTCATGACCTGCAGCTCCTTCTGGGCCTGTTTCACCATTTTGCTTTTCTGCAGGGGCGTGGCTCGGCAACAGATGACAGCCCGGACTTTCCTTGCAAGCTGCATGAAAGCGTTTTGGAGCCTTCTGTGCAAAGCGAATTCCAGGGTCGGCCCGTTGATGATCAAAGCAAAGCTTCTGGTGGGAGCCGCTGCTCCTGAAGGGTTTTGGGGGTTCGGGGTCTGAGATTTTATATCAATCTCTTCCAAAATGCTTTTCACTTTCTGCGCGCAGGTCTCCTGGTTGGGGAGGAAAGAAAATGGGTGAGAGAACAGCTTCACCTCAGTTCGGTTGGTTTCTAAGGTTGGTTTCTTTTGATTGCAGCTGGCTTGGCTTTGAAAACCAGCCTCGTGTGCGTATTACGGCGTGACATTGACAACATAACATTGCACGAGGTCTTTAAGTGAGGAACAGGGTTGTTAAGGGAAGCTGGGTTTCCCTTTGGCTTGGCCTGTCAGAAGGGGGCAAAAGGGGACTCCGGGGACGTTATAACCATCATGTTTCCAAGTATCCAAATACTTGGTTTTTGGAGGGATGCTCCAATGGTTTTATAGGTGAAAAAAACAACAGAATGGAATGGAATGGAATGGAATAGAATGAATAGAAGAGAGAAGAGAGAAGAGAAGAGAATATGGAATGCAAAAGAGAATATAGAATTAGAATAGAGAATAGACTAGATTAGACTAGAATAAGAAAGAATAAAAATAATATAAAATAGAATGCAGAATAGATTAGAGAATCAGACTAGACTAGAATAAGAAAGAATAGAATAGAAAATAGAATTAGAATTAGACTAAAATAGAATAGAATAAGAAATAATAATAGAATAGAAAATAGAATTAGAATAGAGAATAAAACAAGAAATAATAAGAATAGAATAGAAAATAGAATTAGAATAGAGAATAGAATAAAACAAGAAATAATAAGAATAGAACAGAAAATAGAATTAGAATAGAGAATAGAATAAAACAAGAAATAATAAGAATAGAATAGAATAGAATAGAAAATAGAATTAGAATATAGACCAGAATAAGAAAAAATAATAGATCACCGTGGCAAGAAAAGTCATAACACGAGGCCAAACTCGCTTCCCTGATGTTCCAACCTTAGCCACACCAATGTTGGCGTCAGTTATGGTCATAACCCCTGTATCTGGAAGACCATATCCTCCAGCCCCCAAACCCCACAAAGATAGGGCGTTTTTAGTCCTTTTATGCAGAGCCACGAGAGCTTCCAACACACCAAATCCTCACTGTTGAGTGAGAAAAGTCGGTCTGAGCCGTCCAGTAATTTGCAGGAATAGGCGATGTTGATGGCCGTCTCCTTTTTATCACCGGTCAGCATCCAAACGTTAATCCCGGCTTTCCGGAGGGCCGCTATGGTTTCTGGAACCCCTTCTTGCAGTCGGTCCTCGATTCCAGTGGCCCCTATTAAAACAAAAGGAAAAGGAAAAAAAACCCAACCAGGTTCATTATTTCAATTTTTTTTTTTTAAAGAAAGAAAGAGAAATGCAAAAACAAACATTAAAAAGGATGCAGCAGGCTGGAACAAATGAACGTAAAGATTCTGGGTAGTCCTCGACTTACGACCACAACATTCCTGTTGAGAAGAGAATTGCTTGGAGTGTGGTGCGGTGGCCTGGAGGTGGCGCTCTCGTCTCACCATCAGGAGTCTGTGAGTTCAATCCTAGGGAGAGGCAGATACTTTCCCCTCTCTGGGCATGATGAGAATATTATCTGCCGGAAAAAAAACTCTGCACCGGTGACAGGAAGGGCAGTCGGCCATTAAAACACTCTGCTAGCTGCGTTCTGCCCAGACTCCACCCCGCAAGGGATGACAGGCTCATTTAATGAAGATGATAATACCGAGGAGAATTGCTTCTGTGTTTTTAAGAGGTTAAAGCGTCGGTTTCCGTTGCAACTCACCAAGCAGGGTTAGTTTATTTTCGAGCCTCTCCGCCGACTCCAGAAGCAGCTGCTCCCTGTTTTCTATGCTGCTTTCGGCTACGAATTGTCCTTTCAGCCACTCTTCATATTCTTCGTTGCTCAGCACCTGAACGCCCACCCCAAAATAGGCATCCCTCACAATGATATTAACGGCAATGCTTAAGTGGCAGGGGGGTTTCCTGGGGTCTATGGCCATTCGGGACAGGATTTAGCCGAATATCAAAGGGATGGTGGAATGGAATCGTTAAAAAGGGAGGGTGCGAAAAGGAAGGGCAGAATGAAAAGCGGATGAGACAAATTAAAATAGTTTTCTTATGCATTTTAAGTAGTCGAACTGTTGGATTGTTCTTTGGTGGGTTATCCTGTGGCGAGTTGGCCATGGTGAGTTGGGGGTGGTGGCGGGGGAGGGAGACTGTGGGGTCCTTGGTGATCTCTGATCTTGGTGGTTTTCTTGCAGATGTTTCATGACCCAACTAGGGAACATCTTCAGTGCTAGGAGGGAGTTGGATGTACAGACAGGAGAAGAAGGAGAAAGAGAAAAAGAGGATAGGGGAAAGGGAAAGAGAAGGGGGAGGAGGGGGAGGAGGAAGAAGAAGAGGAGGAGGAAGAGGAAGAAGAAGAGAAGGAGGAGGAAGAAGAAGAGGAGGAGGAGGGAAGGAGGAGGAGGAAAAAGGAGAAGAAGAAGAAGAAGAAGAAGAAGAAGAAGAAGAAGAAGAAGAAGAAGAAGAAGAAGAAGAAGAAGAAGAAGAAGAAGAAGAAGAAGAAGAAGAAGAAGAAGAAGAAGAAGAAGAAGAAGAAGAAGAAGATCATCAACTATCCTATCCTCTATCCTCGATATAAGGAGCAAAAAAACAATTTTAAGGAGAAGGGTGGCCTGCAGACTTCAACTCCCAGAATTCCCCAGCCAGGGAATGGATTGAATATACATTCTATACGGTAACAAGGCAGCAGCTCTATTCTTCTTTTTCCCCTAGGAAGAATTCGTACTATCCCTTATTTTCAGCTGTGGGTTGAGCCACACTCCTAAACAGGGATATCGGATTATGCCCTGGCTTAATCTAGCTTTCCTAAATTAGGAAAAAATATTAATTCAACTTTTCATTATCAGAATTTTTTTTAAAGTGTGTGTGTGTTGGGGGGGGGGGTTCTGCAAATTCTTTAGGCTTAACCATTTTACAATTTATTTATTTTTTCAAATTGCCTTCATAGAGATGCAAAGGGTTCGAAGTCCTTGTCTGGCATAGTCATTCAGATGCCTCTGAGTTCTTTCCTCTACTGTCCTCCTCGGTGATCCTGATTTATCTTTGCCTGGATTTGGGGGGGAAAAAAAACGGTGGAGAGAATATATAAATAGGTAAGAACTTGGGGGGAGGGGGAAATAAATAAATGGATTATCTTTCCTCCCTGAGGCTTGCAGCGTATGTATTAGTATTGAGTATTTATTTGATTTGTCAGTCGCTTACAAGATACAGGTGTAAGAATAAATATAGTTTTGAATACATGGGATAGAGACTTAGAAGAAAAATTTAAAAAAAAGCAATAGGACAGGGACGGTAGGCATGATGGGTGGGCTTATGCACACGCCCCCTACAGGCCCCTTGGGAATCCTCTTGCTGGAATCCTGACAGCCACAAGACCCCCCCTCTAGCACCAGGACCAAAGTTTTGGCAATCGTGATCCTCCTACCTGGGGATCCCACGTCCAGCAAATTCATAACGGTAGTGTCCGCCCCTTTTGTGTACACCACAACCTGCTTGAGCACCGGGTGCTTCACAACCACCGACATGCGCTTCCGGGTGGAGTCGAAAGGCAAGATGTGCAGGAGCTGAAAAGTCAACATTCCCAAAGGCGCAAAGTCGATCTGCACCTGCTCAGGGCTCCTAGTTTTCAAGGTGCACTGGTACGCTCTGGCGGCGTGGACCAAGGCTGCTTCGTCCGGGCTCTCCGCCTCGTAACATATCTCGTGGTTGTTTAAGGACTCGTACGACAGTCGGTCCGGCCGGTCCTCGGGCAACCTTAAAATGTCTGGCATTTTGGGGCTTGGGGAGGCGGATGGCATTTCCAGAGTGTCGGACAACTGCGCTGGAGAAGATGGGAATTTCACGTGGACGGACACTTTCCCGGATTTCTTCGGTTCCTCTCTACGTCCGCCGGAGGAATCCGGGCTTTGGGAACTCATTTTGCGACTTGACAACCTTTGGAATATGTTTTTAAATTCGCCCAGGTGTAAAGCGGGCATTTTGACCATGGACGACCACCGTCTCTGCGAAAGGAAGAAATATGGTCTATAAAATGCAGGCAGCCCTCGACTTACAAAACGCTTCACTTAGGGATGGGTTCGAAGTTGGGACGGCACTATTTTACTATGAAAGCTCCTTGGATGCTGATTGGGTAGGACAGTGGATTTTTCTGCAAACTTGGCAATGTGACGATGTGTGTGGACTTCGACTCGCAGAATTGCCCAGTCAGACAAGTTTGGAAAACACAACAGATATAAATGATATAAAATTTCACACTTTATAGAAGTTCAATCTGAGGCTTTCATGCCAGAGAGAGGGAGAGAGAGAAAGAGAGAGAGGGAGAGAGAGAGATGGATGGAGGGATGGAGGGATGGAGAGAGAGAGAGAAAGAAAGAGAAAGAGGATGGATAGATACATGGATGGATGGATGTAGAAAGAGAGAGAGAAAGGAGTGGATGGATAGATAGATGATAGAGATGGATGCATGGTTGGGTGGGTAGGTAGGTAGGTAGGTAGGTAGGTAGGTAGGTAGATAGATAGATAGATAGATAGATAGATAGATAGATAGATAAATAGATAGATAGATAGATAGATAGATAGATAGATAGATAGATAGATAGATCTTCCAGTATTGGAGGGGCTGCCCCAAAGAAGAGGGGGTCCACCTATTCTTCAAAGCATCAGAAGGCAAGAGAAGAAACAATGGATGGAAACTTATCAAGGAGAGAAGCAACCTGAAACTTAGGAGAAACTTCCTGACAGTGATAACAATTAACCAGTGGAACTGCTTGCCACCAGAAGTTGTAGGTGCTTTCATCACTGGAGGCTGTTAAGAAGAGACTGGACAGCCATTTGTCTGAAATGGTCTAGGGTGTCCTGCTTGAGCAGGGGGTTGGACTAGAGGACCTCCAAGGTCCCTTCCAGCTCTGTCATTCTGCCTTATGGAACATCTGGCATTCTCTATTCTCTGTACTCACCCTAAGTCGTGGTTGGTCAGGGGCGCAAACGACCACCGTGTTGCAAATTGCCAGGGCAATGAAGAATTCAGTGATATACACTATTTCTGGGATCGGCTTCCGTTTGTCTGAGTAGGAATAGGCTTTGGCTGAGATCCGACTAACTTTCTTCACAAGTCGCATATCTGGCACAACATCTGTCTCCTAGGGGTAATATGTTAAAAAAGCAATCAGAATGTCGTCAGGTTTCTCCAAGACAAGCAGGCAAGACAAGGAAACAACGGATGGAAACTCATCAAGGAGAGAAGCAACCTGGAATTAAGGAGAAACTTGCTAACAATGAGAAAATTTAACCCATGGAACTGCTTGCCACCAGAAATTGTGGGTGCTCCATCACTGGAGGGTTTTCAGAAGAAACTGGACAGCCATTTCTCTGAAATGGCATAGAGTCTCCTGCTTGAGCAAGGGGCTGGACTAGAAGACCCCCAAGGTTCCTTCCAGCTCTCTTCTGTTCTGTTCTGTTCTACTCTATACTCCTATTCTATTCTATTCTATTCTATTCTATTCTATTCTATTCTATTCTATTCTATTCTATATTCTAGTCCTATTACGATTCTATTCTTCATTCTACTCTACTCTACTCTACTCTACTCTACTCTACTCTACTCTACTCTACTCTACTCTACTCTACTCTACTCTATATAGCCAGAAGTCTTTTTGAGTCTAAATAAAAAAGGTCCTGTATGGAGGAAATGTGGTGGCAACTCTACTAGATTCTTGAGCAAGTCGGATGGTTTGGGGGATACTCACAAGAGGGCTACTGAAGGCTAGTTGTCTCCAGCCAACAAAGCCCATGCTGCTGGAACTGCGGAAAATCCGGGAGTTCAAAAATTCACTGGATTTGCGACTGAAGAACCTTGCCCTGGACGCATGCCTCAGCGAAGAGTGCGACGAAAAATAGGCGGCCTCATCTTCCTCTTCGTCGTAATCTTGATACGTTTCTAGTCTCTTGGCTAATCATGGAGGGAACACCCCCCCCCCCAAAAAAAACAACTTCATTAGGAATAGTCTTCGACTTATGATCACAATTGAGCCCCAGATCTCTGTTGCTAAGCAAGACAACGGTTCGGTGAATTTTGAGCACATTTTACGACCTTCCTTACTATGGTTGTTAAGTGAATCAATGCAGTTTTTGAAGTTGTTGAGTGAATCTGGTTTCCCCCATTGACTTTGCCCATCAGAAGGTCGCAAAAGGGGATCGTGGACATGCAACTGTCATAAGTACATGCCAGTTTCCAAGCCTCCAAATTTTGATCATGTGATTTCTGGGGATGCTACAAAGGTTGTAACCGTGAACAATGGTCCTAAATCCCATTTTTTTCAGTGCCGTTGTAACCTTGGTCACTAAATGAACTGTCGTAAGTAGAGGACTTTACCAAAAGGAACTGGTCATGGACGTGCCTCAGTCTTACCATTTTCCTCATGGCCGTATTCCAACCCTGCAATGCTGCATCTCCGGAACACCATTTTATTCTCTGTGAGGGTACCGGTTTTATCCGAGAAAATATATTCAATCTGGCCCAGATCTTCCGCGATATTCAGGGATCCACACTGGATCTTCCGGTCGGACACCTCGTCATATAAATCGATGTCGTTTCTGATTAAAAAGATGTGCCCCAGCTTGACGAATTCAATGGAGACGTAAAGAGAAATTGGGATTAAGACCTGTGAGGCAGGAAAAAAAAGAAGAAGAAAAAAAAGGCAGATTTGTGAGGTAAAAAAAAAAGAGAGATGAAATATGGCTTCCTCACACAACCGGATCTTCTTATCCATCACAAGCCAGCAAAGTCAGGTGAGAGCAACACTCTGACTTTCTGACTTTCTGACAATCCAGATTCACTTAAGAACCGTGTGACGAACTTAACAATTCACTTCACGACGGTGGCCAAGGAAGGCCGTAAAGCGGGGATCCAAATTCACTGAACGCATGCTTCGCTTAGCAACAGAAGCTTTGAGCTCAGTGGCGGTCGTAAGTCAAGGACTAGCTGTACAAGAAAAACAGCCCCCTTGTTTCAACCCCGTTCAAAATACTTCAGGATCATAAAAGGGGACATAAAAGTCAAAAAAGTTAGAAGGAAGGAGCTATAAAATTACCTGCAATAAAATTATCATTGTCCAAAACATTAGAAAACCTCCCAATTCTGCAGGTAATTCTTTCCCGCTTGTATAGAGAGGGGTTGTAGGATTGGCCCTTAGCCAACGTCTGTGCCCTTTCAGGAAAGGAAAGAAATGGAGATTTGGAAGAGTTAAAATATCAAAGATGAATGTTATTTATTGTCCTTTAACACGATTTTGTCTTAAAGAAATCATACATGGTTTGTTGTTTTTTAAAACGATATTGTTTTAAAGGCATTGACTTACCCCAGAAAGCAAAGATCTAAAATTAATCTGGTTTTATGCACTTTTTTTAAAAAGTCTGACCATTACTGATTTTAAAGATGATAGGGGGGAAAAGTCACTGAATTCAACAAGATTTCCATACATTGTCTTTTCACACAGCAAAAACAGTCTCTGGAGAATGCTTATGTTAGTCAATTTAAATAGAAGTTCCAGAAAAACATCAATATTAGCAGTATAAAATTATATAGAGCACTATATTTTTTTAAAAAAAAAAATTTAATGGGTTAAAATCTTTTTTTATTGCTTCGTCTTCTCAGTTTTAATAGAAAATGTTATTTCAGTACAGTGGTATTTATATGACCTATTTATATTTTTAATGTTATATTATTTAGGCGACTTAGAAAATAAAATACAGTTATGAGAAAAAAGGAATATCCTAGCAATATTAATTATAGTTTTGGATATGAATGTTACAAATAGTGTTATCCTCTCTCCCTCCCTCCCTCCCTCTCTTACTTTCTTTCTTTTCTTTCTTTTTTCCCCCCTCTCTCTATCTCTCTTTCTTTCTTTCCTTTATTTTTCTTTCCTCTCTCTCTCTCTCTCTCCCTCCCTCCCTTTCTTTCTTTTTCTTTCCTTTCTTTTTCCTCTCCCTCTCCCTTTCTTTCTTTCCTTTCTTTTTCTTTCCTTTCTTTTTCTTTCCTCTCTTCCTCCTCTTTCTTTCTTTCTTTCTTTCTTTCTTTCTTTCTTTCTTTCTTTCTTTCTTTCTTTCTTTCTTTCTTTCTTTCTTTCTTTCTTTTCTTTCTTTCTTTCTTTCTTTCTTTCTTTCTTTCTTTCCTCCTTTCTTTCCTTTCCTTCCTTCCTTCCTTCCTTCCTTCCTTCCTTCCTTCCTTCCTTCCTTCTTCCTTCTTTCTTTTCTTTCTCTCTCTCTCTCTTCTCCCCAGTCAGGGTTAGCAAATTTAAAAGATTGAAAGTAAAGTTAAAAAATAATAATGATGACGATGATGAAAAATTACAATAAAAAAACAACCTCTGACTTTCCTATGTGTGTGTGTGTCAGTTAGTCTTGTCTTTAACTTACCGATCGCCCCTATGAAGCACATCACGAGGAGAAGCAGCACACACCAGAGGATGTCCCTATTCATTCTCTTCTCGAGTTTGCTTCGCTTGTACCGAGCTCCCATTGTGTTTAACATGGCTTTTGTTTCATGACCTTGCAACACATACGCACACACACACAAAAAGAAATGCACACTGGGTGTCTCAATGCAAAACAAAACTTTTAACTCATTAAGAGGAGGGAAGCGGTGTAACCCTTATGCAATAGCAATAGCCCTTAGACTTATACACCCCTTCATAGCCCTCTCTGAGCAGTTTACGCCGGAGTCAGCCTTATTGCCCCCAATAATCTGGGTCCTCATTTTACCGACCTTAGAAGGACGGAAGATTGAGTCAACCTTAAGACGGTCAGCATCAAACTCCTGACAGATGGCAGTCGGCCTGCAATTGTGCATTCTAACTACTGCGCTGCCACCATGCTGATGTGATGTTTACATAATGTTTTCTAAATCAAGTGAACCTCAGTCGATCAATCCATCAGGATAGAGCTGGAAGGGACCTTGGAGGTCTTCTAGTCTAACCCCTTGCTCAAACAGGAGACCCCAGACCATTTCAGACAGGTGGGTGTCCAGTCTTTTCTTAAAAACCACCCAAAGTTCTGGAATTGTGTTTTGGGAACATTTGTATTTCCTGATTGATCAATGAATGGGTCGATTTCTTGCAGGTTTTTCACTCTCCTGCCCAGTCCAGCTATGGCACCCACCTGCGTAAACCACGATGCCGAGCACAGCTTCTGTGTTCCTGACAATACATCCTCGCATCAGCAGGTTGTCCTTATTTAAGCCCACTCGCACCCCATCCACGTTCTCACTGCAACACATGGAAATCTAAGAGTGATTTTTTAAATAATTGTTTAAATATTTTTTATTAGACACACACAAACAAAAACAAAAAGAAACATTAAAAACATTGAACATGACACAATCCTCCTAACCCACATAGTTGTCTTACATTGCTAAATCACACATAAAAATAGTGCATTTTTACATTCTATATATATTATATGTATATTTAATAATTTATTGTCTTGATCCTTTCTCTTTTCCAACCATAAAACTTATCCCATACTTTGTAATAATCCGATTCATCCTTAATTTTTAATTCTTTTGTCAATTTGTCCATTTCTGCGCACATCCAGATTTTCCTAATTATTATAAATTCACTTGGAGTTTCTTTATATTTCCACTGTTGTGCGTAAGCCAATCTCACATCTGTGATTATATGAATTATTAAATATATAATATCCTTGTCATATTTCCCCACATTGATTCCTAACAGAAAAAATTCAGGTCTATATACTGTTTTGATCATACATATTTCTTCTAACCATTTCTGAAGAGTGATTCTTACTGGTACTGCAGTCCTGCCTTTTTCTTTTTTTTAAAAAAAAAGCACCTTACAGGTTGTTATTTTTCTCAACAGCAGAAGAGCATCTTCAAAACCACTTACATGAAGCCCCGGAAAGAATTAAGGTCGTTGTTAGGAGTTTCACATTCAATTCTGCATATAATGTCTTCTGGATTAATTTCATAGGCCTGCAAAAGAGAAAGAAGATAGATAGGTAGGTAGGTAGATAGGTAGGTAGGTAGGTAGGTAGGTAGGTAGGTAGATGAGAGATTGATGACTGATAGATGATAGAGATAGATAGATAGATAGATAGATAGATAGATAGATAGATAGATAGATATGCACCAGAGGGCTCAGGACAAGAAGCAACGGATGGAAACTATTCCAGGAGAGAAACAATCTGGAGTTAAGGAGAAATTTCCTAACGGGGTTAACCGGTGGAACAACTTGCCACCAGAAGTTGTGGGTGGTCCATCCCTGGAGGTTTTTAAAGAAGTGATTGGACAATTGTCTGAATTAGTATAGGGTCTACTTCCTGACACAGGGGCTGGGCTAGAAGACCTCCAAGGTCCCTTCCAGCTCTATTCTGATTGATTGATTGAAATGGTCTAGGGACTCCTGCTAGAGCAGGGGGTCAGATTCCCTTCAGAACTGTGATGCTGGAACCCCGAACGGTCGCTAAACGGAACAGTTGTAAGTCGAGGACTCCCGGTAAGACCCTCAAGCGTGACTGGTACCTGTTCGGCGAAGCCCTTCACCACCTGTCTCTGTTTCAGGTTGGTCTCTCCATCCAGGCTCGAAGTCTCGATGTGGCAGATCCCATCCCCGTCGCTAGAATAGATCAGGATCATGTCGGCCGGAATCTCTTCGTTGCAGGCCAGTCGGATAAAATCCCCCACGCCCACTTCACTCCAAAACTTATCTATGTAGTCTCTTGATCTTCTGAAAAAACAGGGAAGCGGTTTTCAAAGCATTAAGTAGGTGGAAAACGTGAGTATGCCATTTTTTTTTTTTGCATTTTATTGATACGTTTTTCTTTAATAAGCATAAAAACTCAATATCTATATGAACGGTATGTTGTCTGAGTACAGTTAGTTTTGAAAAAGAATAGTAGTAATAATAACAATATTCATATCACTGATAATAATCACCATAATAATAATATTTGCTTCTTCATACAATAAACCTTCATTGTATACAGTGTTTCCCCCAAAATAAGACTGGGTCTTATATTAAACTAGCTCAATACCCATGCTTCACTATGAAACTATGTGGTCGGGCTTAGTTTTTTGGGAGGAAAATAAGGAAAAGAAAATTCTGCTTCTGCCTACCAGCATCCATCAGTGTTCACCTGGCTAGCATCCTGTCAGTGTGTGAGAGAGTTGAGGGCTGCTTGGAAACTGAAACAGTATTTGCTATGTGAGCAAGGAGACAGCAAGGAGCCTGGGCATGGCTTAGCTCAACTGTTCTGTCCTAAAGTTGCTTGGTGCTGCTGTGAAACTGTTGGCTTTACGGTTCTGGAGATTTTGTGATGATGTGTGAGTGGCATTTTGCTTTTTTATATAGAGAGAGTTTGCTGCAAAAGATGCATTAGGGCTTTATTCTGGTTAGGTCTTGTTTTGGGGAAAATACGGTACTAAATGCATCCATCCAGTTGACAATCTTAACTGGGGTTTATTTTTGGCATAGGGCTTATATTATGCGCATCTTGAAAAACCATGCTAGGGCTTATTTTCCAGTTGGTTCTTATATTTGGGGAAAGAGGGCATTTAATCCTTCTCTTAAACTTTTAAATTTCTAACTTCTGTTTCTGTCAACAAACCATTGCTAAAACGTCCCATGTTTAAAAAAAAAAAATCTGTTTCTTCCTTCTCTATTTTGAGTGTTAATCTATCCATCTCTGCATATTCTAATATTTTTTTATTACACTTTCCTCTGCAGCGATTCTCCTCATTTTTCCACTGTTGTGCAAAAACAATTGCACGCCGCTGTTTTGATATAGTCCTTGACTTACGGCAGAAGGTTTGAAGTTATAACATCACTGAAAAAAAAGCAACTTAGGACCGTTTTTCACCCTTACTACCATTGGGGCATTCCCCACGATCACGTGATCGAAATTCAGAGGCTTGGAAACTGGCATGTACTTAGGACTGTTGGAGTGTCCCAATCAGATTCCCTTTTGTGACCTTCCAATCAGCAAATTCATTTAACGACCGTGTGACTTAGACCCTTCAATGGGCCCCTGTTAAATTGAGGTCTCACAATATGCCGTGGAAGGACTGTTACGTACCTGCAATACGCTCTGGTGAGGAAATTGTTGATCTTTTTGTCTAATTTGTACTTTGTGTAATCCTCCAAGCCATCTTTCACGGCGATAATGGTGAGAACCACACAGAGAGGAATCATCGTGATTTCCTTCCTAAAGGCTTCCACCGCTGGCACCCAGTTAAGCAGAGCGATAAATAAGAAGTACAGATTGGCGACCCTGAAATAGAACAATCCACCGTAAACATACAAGACACATGAGTGGTTATTAGTATGCAAGCAACCTTAGCTAACCAAAGGACCACTGAAACAACGTCATGCATCCGCAAACCATAGGTGTTTATCATATGTAATCTCAAATATCCAGATATTTGTCTGGTTTTGACTTAAATATTCTGTTTAAAATTATAGTTCAAACAGTTCGGCTTAAGTCACCACAATATAAAAAAAATAGGATGTTGAGATTCTAGAATAGGAATAGAATCGAATGAAGGATAGGATGGGATGGGATAGAATAGAACAGAAAGAACAGAATAGAATATAAAATAGAATAGAATAGAATAGAATAGAATAGAATAGAATAGAATAGAATAGAATAGAATAGAATAGAATAGAATAGAATAGAATAGAATAGAATAGAATATGAATACAGAATAGAATATGAATAGAACATAGAATAAAGAATAGAATAGAGAATAGAATAGAATAGAATAGAATAGGAATAGAATATAGAATATAGAATATAGAATATAGAATATAGAATATAGAATATAGAATAGAATATAAAATAGAATAGCTATAGAATATAGAATAGGAATAGGAACAGAATATAGAATAGGATAGACTAGACTAGACTAGACTAGACTAGACTAGAACAGAACAGAACAGAACAGAACAGAATAGAATAGAATAGGAGTGCAGAATAAAACACAGAGTAGAGTAGAAGAGAAGAGAAGATGGAAGATGTATGATGGAATATGGAACATGGGGAATGAAATGGAAATGAATAGAATTCTTTATTGGCCAAGTGTGATTGGACACACAAGGAATTTGTCTCCGGTGCAGAAGCTCTCAGTGTACATACAAGCAACAAGTGATAAAATCACGATCATAATCATAAATATACAATCATCATAAATCACAACCAATGATACAATCAACCAACCGGTAGTCAGAAGATGCCAAAGGAATAGGTAATAGGAAGGATAATAGGAAGGGTAATAGTAATACAGTCCTACTACATGCTTTGACATCCTGGGACATAAGAGAGCATTGTGGGAATTAGCTGTTTTGCAGAGCGAAGGCATGGGGGAATAAAACTGTCTTTGTGTCTAGCAGAATTATGAAGTGTTTTCTTATAATTCAAATAAAAATAAGGAAACGAATGAATAACCTGTGGAACTGCTCGAAGAGATTCCTAGGTATAAAGGACCAAAACCGGTATTTGTTGGTCCGTATTCTGTTGTTCGCATAGAGGTTGCTGACTTTTTTATACTCGTCTTTAAAATGGGTCGACCAAGGTATAACAACTCGGTGTTTCTTTGATTTTTCAGGGACCAGCAGGGTGTCACAACTTGGAGCTGTGGGTCCGATTGTGTTCTGCTTGCTGCTCAGCCACCGGCAATATCGGGGTGCCCACTCCTGGTCTCCCATCTTCTCAGTCAGCAGATCTGGGAGAGGAGACCTGTAAGAGTAAATTTAGTTAAAACGATTGTTACAAAGGATCAATGGCGCATCGCACGGTCTGCTATAAACAAACCTTCTAAATCGCCAAATATTTAAACACAGACTCGCTCAAGCATCTTGAGGTGAGGTATTTATTTATTAATTACTCCAGAAGTTGTGGATGCTCCAACACTGGAGGTTTTTAAGAAGAGATTGGACAACTATTTGTCTGGAATGGTACAAGGTCTCCTGTCTGAGCAGGGGGTTGGACTAGAAGAGCTCTAAGGTCTTCTATATTCTATACATTCAATGTATGGAACGTGAAGGAGGTGTGTTTGTGTTTATTTCCATAGTCATAATGTACACTGAAGATGGTATTTAATTTGGTTGTACGAGGTGCAATGACAGTAAAAATAAAAGTAAAAGTAAAGGTAAAGTAATGTAAAGGTAAAGTCAAGTCAAGTCAAAGTCAAAGTCAAAGTCAAAGTCAAGTGAATGTGAAAGTGAAAGTGAAAGTGAAAAATAAAGGTAAAGTCAAGTCAAATTCAAAGGTAAAGTAAAAGTAAAAGTCCCTTCTCTCTTATCCTATAAGGAGATGTCTCCTGTCTGAGCAGAGGGCTGGACTAGAAGACCTCCAATGTCCCTTCCAACTCTGTTATTCTATTACCTTGCACAGGGTAGGGTTTCGCCCACATCTGATCCCAGAGAAAAGACATCACTAATGGTAGCTCAAAAAAGCAGGCATTTTTTTAAAAATAATAATAATAATAATAATAATAATAATAATAATAATACTAATGCTAATACAGGAACTCACTTGTTTGGACTCTGCTGCCAATGGGAGTTTTCACAGAAGAAATCTGACTCATGTCCTTAAGCCACGATGGGGGGGGGGGGGGCTGAAAATCTTTGCACCGCCAGCCAGGGGCCTCCAACTCGGAGAAAGTTCGGAACCAGCAACTGAAGCCCACCGTGCGAACATTCTAGAAGAGTCGAGACAATGGCTCTCCTAGGTTCTGCAGGTTGGCCTGTGTCCTCCCTCCCACTCTGCAAAGACAGGGAGCCGTCCCCTGACCACCAGGGAGCCCAACATTGGCACTGCTAAGCGAGACAGGCTGTTCAGTGAGTTTTTCGCCCCAGTTTTTTTTGAACCTTCCTTGCCACTGTCGTTTAATCGCTGCAGGTGTTAGCAACATGGTTGTTAAATGAAACTGGCACACACACCCCCGTTGATTTTGCTCATTACGTGACTCCCGGGACACTGCGACCGTCATAAATAGGAATCCGTTGCTAAGTGTGGGAATTTTTGATGACGAGGATGCTGCAACAGGTGTTAACTGTGAAAAACCGGCCCCAAGTGCTTTGTTTTTTAAAATGCTGTTATAACTTTGAACTTTGGTCACTAAAGGAAGTGTTGTTAAGGCGAGGACTGCCTGCAATCAGAGCAGAGGGTTGGACTAGAAGACCTCTAGGGTCCCTTCCAGCTGTACTCTGATTGATTGATCTGTCCGTCAATTGTAGTTCAGTTGGTGTCACAAAACTACAATTCCCGGGATGCAATGCTAGTCATGTGACAACGAGGCCCTTCCTCCTCCTCCTCCTCCTCCTCCCGCCAGCCAAACGCCGCGCCTGCGCAGAAATGGCCACGGCTAGCCGATTCCGTTGGAAAGCGCGGGCTTCTGCCGCAGGAAACCACGCATGCGCGCGACGGGGTGCAACTGCCAAAAAAAAAAAAGAGAGCTGGGTGGACCCCGTCGGCACGTTTGCGTCTGCGTAGGACAAGATGAAGCTCTTGGGGAAATTGCCCGCGGCCGAGACGGCGAAGGTGACGACGGAGAGGGGCTTTATTATATTCGGATATAGCCTATCTGGGTTCCCGCATCAGCGGAGCGTCTTCTTTCCCTTCAATTTCCCCCTCAGTTCGGGCATCGAACGGGCGACGTTAACTGCCCATGCGCAGAACGGTTCTCGCGCGTCTAACGTGTGTGGGCATGCGCGCGTCCTGGGCGGTTTTTTGTTTTTTTTTGTTTTTGCACATGCGTACTAGGGTTTTTAAACTTTCTATATAGCATCCTTGCAGTATTGAATAACGAGTTGGAAGGGACGTTGGAGGTCATCTACTCCAACCTCCTATTTCTTACATTTGCATCTCTCTTTTTTTCCCTTTTTTTGCATAGATGCAACCAGCTCTCTCCAATGTTCTCTTTTCCCCCCAGCAATTTTCTCTTTGCCCCAAAAGGGGCTTGTGTGCACCCAATACACCCATGCTGGTTATGGAAAGCTGTCAAAAAACCTCTGGGGGAGCCTGTTTTTATGTTTAACTGATTATTTATTATTAATTAATTTTATTGCATTAATTAATAAGTAAGCACTAACTCAGGAGTGGCTGTCTCATTGATTTTAAAGGTCACCCAACGTTTGAATGCTAAAATAAATGTTGCTATTTGTTCCTTAATATGAACGACGGTCCTGGAATTAGTATTATTGTTATTAAAACTTGACTCATGCCTTGCAGGTAGTCCTCGACATACGACCGCAATGGAGCCCAACATTTCTGTCACTAAGTGAAACATTTCAGTGAATTTCCCCCCCCCCATTTCCCACCTTTCTTGCCCATTTTATTAAGCGAATTCCTGCCGTTGTTCAGTGAATAACACAGTCGTTAAGCGAATCTGGCTTCTCCATTGACTCTGCTTGTCAGACGGTCGCAGAAGGGGATCGTGTGACTCCCCCGTCGTAAATACGAGTCAGTAGCCTTGGAATTTCGATCAGGTGACCATGGGGTTGCTGCCAATGGCCATAAGTATCAAAAATGCCCCTCCTTTATTTATATTTTACCAATGCCGTGGAAACTTTGAGTGGTCACTAAACGAACCGTTGTAAGTCAAGGACTACCTGAGTCATGGCCCTTAGGAAATCAATGTCTTTTTTTTTTCTTTTTTTTGGCAGTTCTTCCACAAAGTCATCGATGGGCTCTGTGGCCAGGCTTTTCCCCGGCATCGCGACTACGACGCGATTTGGAATTTAACAGAATGGATGGAGGTGCTAGAAGAAACTGCCTCATACTTCAGGAAAACGGTTGGAAAAGATCTTTCCGAGGAGGAGGTAGAAACGCCCTTAGGGCTTTTTTTTAAAAAAAGAGAGAGACTCGATTCTGCCGGTAAACTCGAAATTTATTGTGTAGAAAAGAAAATTATTAAGAACATTATAAGCAAAGCTTGGTTTACGGAGGAGATTTACACACAAAATGTGTTCACAGATTAGATTAGATTAGATTAGATTAGATTAGATTAGATTAGATTAGATTAGATTAGATTAGATTAGATTAGATTACATCAACAGAGTTGGAAGGGACCTTGGAGGTCTTCTAGTCCAACCCCCCGCCCAAGCAGGAGACCCTACACCATTCCTGACAAATGGCAGTCCAATCTCTTCTTGAAAGTCTCAAGTGATGAAGCTCCCACAACTTCTGAAGGCAACTTCTTTTCTGTTGGTTGTTCTCACTGTCAGAAAATTCCTCCTTATTTCCCTCTTTGATCAGTTTCCATCCATTATTCCTTGTCTGGCCTTCGGGTGCTTTGGAAAATAGCTTGACCCCTTCCTCCTCTCTGGGCAACCCCTCAAATCTTGGAAGGCTGCTATCCTGTCTCCCCTGGTCCTTCCCTTCGCTAGACTAACCAAGCCCAGTTCCTGCAACCATTCATCATGGGTTTTAGCCTCCAGTCCCCTCATCATCCTGGTTGCTCTTCTCTGCACTTTTTCCAGAGTCTCAACCTTTTTTTTATAGTCTGGTGACCAAAATTGGATGCAGTTCTCCAGGAGTGGCCTTACTAAGCCTTTACAGAGTGGTAGTAGTAGTACCTCCCTTGATCTTGATTGTATCCCTCTGTTAATGCAATTTAGGATTGCGTTGTCTTTTTGGTCTGCCACCGCCGCACACTGTTAGTTCCACCATGTTCATTAGTTATTTATTTATTATTTGATTTATTTGATTGATATTGCTGCCTATTCGCCCATGACGACTCGAGGCGGCTTACACAATGCAAAATCATATTTAAAAATAAAAATAAAAACAATAAAAACTAACCAAAATAATCAAATAAATTAGTAAAGTACAATAGCACAAAATTTGACAACCAGCACCTTGAATTGCACCCGGAAGCAAATCGGCAACCAATGCAGCTCCTGCAGGAGAGGTGACACATGTGCACACCAGGCTTTGCACAAAACCATGCAGGCTGCTGCATTTTGCACCAACTGGAGCTTCCAGATGCTCTTCAAGGGCAGCCCCATGTAGAACGCGTTGCAGTAATCAAGACAGGAAGTGACTGAGTAGGGACCGCTACCATTTAAAAGTGTTTAAAAGTGACTCATTTCATTCCTTTCAGTAGATTATATAGATTTTTTGAAACATTTGTTTGAAAGGGAAGGCCTCTTTCAGTGAAGATTTCTCTTTCTGGAATTCTCTCTCTGGAAAAAAAAAAGAATTAAATAACCCACAGTGCCATATCCGGAGAGAGGCAGCCAGATGCTTAAGAATAAACATGCAAATGTAAAATACAATATTGATAGTCGCTTTTTTTAATTCTTTATGATGGTCACAGCCAATCATCATAATCAATCAGAAGAGAGATGGAAAGGACCTTGGAGGTCTTCTAGTCCAGCCCCCTGCTCAAGCAGGAAACCCTACCTTCTGACAGGCAAAATCAATTAAGTGAAGCCACTTAACAACCGTGTGACTAATTTAACTGCTGTAATTCACTTAATAACCATGGCATTGTTTTTACCACTAATTGTCTCTTTTCTTTGTAGGCTGTTCGGCTGTTGGCAGAGTTAAATCCCGACACGCAAAGAGCAGTGCTGACTTGCTTGAAAGCCAGAAAACCTGATATCAGGCAAGCCCTGGTTGGAAACACAAATGCCATTTGTTCTTCCCAGCTCCTGAATTTTGACTGGCAGCTCAAGGTTAGATCAATCTTCTCATTCTTGTCTGCATAATATTTCTAGGAATACCAAATGTGAACACCTGGGAGGCAGGAGATCAATTGAGGACTGCCTGACATGTTAAAAGCTCCTGAGTTTACCATTCTTAAACTCAAAAAAAAAAAGAGGAGCTGTTAAAAATGTAGAGAGAGAGAGAGACACATAGATATAAAGAGATAGAGATATGGATGGATGGAGAGAGAGAGACAGAGAGAGATAGGGATGGAATGAAAGACAGAGACAGACAGAGACATAAAAAGAGATAGGGATGGATGGATGGAGAGAGAGAGACATAGATATAGAGAGGGATGGATGGATGGATAGAGAGAGGAGAGAGAAAGAGACAGAGAGAGACAGATATATATAGAGAGAGATAGGGATGAATGGAGAGAGACAGAGAGGAGAGATATATATAGAGAAATAGGGTTGGATGGATGGAGATAGATATAGAGATACACAGATAGAGAGGTATATAGATGATAGATATAGATAGATAAATAGACAGACAGACAGAGATGCTGAATGCAAACTAGATTTCTCATTTATGCGTATTCGGAATTCCTTTCAGCTCTCATGTTACGGCCTTAAAACAACTGCTAATTTATTTTTTTCATGGCTTCTGATAAAAAAACCCAAGTCTTAATTGCATTGTCTTTGCTTCCCTACGCAGCTCGCCCTTTCTAGTGATAAATTGTCCATGCTCCAGATGCCGCTTTTAAACCTGGATCTGGATTTGTCGAAGAATGGGGACCTCAAATTCACCTCTGTGGAAATGAACAAAGAAGAATTACAGACTCTGATAAATGCGTTGGAAGCAGCGAACAAGGTGCGTCCTTTTTGCTTAACTCCCTTCACAAATGTTTCACTTTAGCAACATGCATTTTGGGCTCAATTGTGGTTGTACATTGAGGACAGTGGGAAATTGACAGCGGGAAACACCCAATCTGGCAGGAGGTCCTGCATGCTTATTTCACCCCAAACTGAGTGATAATTCTATTTTTTTAAATTTAAATTACTTTTCTGCTTCTTTGTATTCCCCATTTTTACTCTTATGTTATCTTTTGTATACGTTGGGAATTCCATGATTGAGGATTGATTGAGAAGATATGTGGACAATCATGTCTACACCATAAAGTTTAAAATAAGATATTTGAATACACTGTTGTTATTTAATGGTTTCCCTCTTTTTCCTTCTTTGAAGGTCGTTTTACAGCTGAAATGATTCTGGATTCAGAGCTTCCCAGCAAGGAGAAATGAGATATTTATTCTAAAATGCAAAGGGATTTTACACCCCCACCCCCCAGAGATGGAAAATTCAGCACATGAAAGAAGATGAGGATTTTTAATTGCAAGCTTACCGAGACTGCTGATCCACATTAGACCAAAATCAGTTAAGTACATTTAGGCTAAATTGCCAAAATGGGCCAGAGCTTGAATTGTTACAGTATGTCTGAAAACTTTTGAAGAAATGAAGGTGCTGACAATTCACTGGCTTTCTTACTACATTAGCAAACATTGCGTCAAATTGTTTAGGGCAAAAGAAAAGAAATTTCTTTCTTTTTTTTCAATTCGCTTCAGATTTGTTAAAACAATTACATATTTTGACTGCCATGGGATGGTTAGCCTGGAAAGCAAAATGCTTTGTTTCTAACTTGCCTAAGAATAATATTTTCCAGGTCTAACTGAGCTCTGTCCACAAATTCAAAGGAAGGCATCCACTTAATTAAAAACATCCAGTTTGAAAGTGACATTAGGAACAATTCCCATTCGTGTCAAGTGGATTTATGACATCAGAGTAATACTTGTACATGGGAGAAATCAATAAATGTTTTTGTAACCAGGTATATTCATCTGAAATGAATGAAATATAAGCCGGTTGTAAAATTAATACAATCTTGAATCTTACGGGTCTAGAACAACTCACCACAGCCAACTGGCTGTGGGGAAAAAGTTATGCTAATATCGAAGAAATGGTGGAATAGAATCATGAAAAGAAGGCTGCCAAAGGAGGGGCAGAATGAAATGTGAATGATAAAAATTAAACTATTTTTTTTAAATATTTTAAATAATTACATGGAATTGTCTTGCAGCGAGAAAGAATAGAATAGAACAGAACAGAATAGAGAATAGAATGGAACGGAATAGAATATAGAATAAGAATAATAAGAAATAGAATAAGAAATAGAATAGAATAGATTAATAGAGAAGAGAAGAGAAAGTAGAATAGAATAATAGTAGAGTTGGAAGGAACCTTGTCTTCTAGTCCAATCTCTTCTTGAGCAGGAGACTCTAGACCATTCCAGACAAATGGCTGTCCCGTCTATTTTGAAAGCCTACACTGACAGAGCGCCCACAACTTTTGAAAGCAAGCTATTAGTAATTGTGTGTCAGGATTCCAGTAACCGCTCTAATTAAATCATGATCCTCGAGCCAAACTTCAAAAAGCTTCCAAGGATTCATTAGAGGCGACATACTGGCACTACTTTGTATGAAGCCAACTCTGGCCTACATCATTCACAGTCCCCTATGACCCTGTTTCCCCGCTGGGTGTGTCATAAATCAAATTCTCCAATTGACCACCTTCATGGGTTTGGTGTCATCAATCATGTTCTCCAATTAAATATATTTCCAGGCAAAAGCTCTGGTAGTTACAATCTTTTAAAGAGAAGAGTTGGAATGTACTTCCGCTTTCAAGCTGCTGCACTGCTCTTCCAGATTTCCTTCCTCCCTCTCATTTTATTTTATGGCAACTACTAAAACAGGCATTGGAATATTTTATGAGTTGACATCACGTTAACTAATTTAACAAGCGCTGTTCTGACAAGACCTGTCGTTCTGACACAATCGCAGTCTTCCAATATTAATCGGGATAAAGCGGTTTATCCTAAGGGGACCATGAGTCCGGGCCACCGGATTCCCCGGAAGACGATCAAGAAGGCGGCGTTCCCTCTCTCATTTTCATTTTCGGCCTCACAAGTGTCGGACAAAACTGGCAAGCTCGTGCGCGATCCGGTTTGCTGAAGAAAAGGACAGGAAGCGGTAGCCATAGCACACGTTGATCCCATGCACGCCGTTCTCTACATGGCTCCAAGTTACCGGCACATGGTTGTCCGTCAGCCGCCGCATGTACAGCAACCCGTCGTCGCGAAGGACGTCGAACTCGCAGGTCAACAGGAAGGTCTGAGGGAGTTTGGCAATCACCGTGTCCTCGGCGAGCAAGGGCGAAAACTTGCCGGTGAGCACCACTTTCATTTCTTCGTGCAGCCGAGGGTCAAACTGGAACGAGGACGGCTCTGGCGCCACGTAGCCTCTGGCTTTGAACCGTTCCGGGATGCGGTCGGCGCTCACCCACTTCTGGTATTTCTGACGGGTGGCCTCGGGAACATGGCTGCCCTTCAGAAGTCCATCCGCCAAGGACGTTGGCTTGTCCAAGTAACGGCAGCCTAAGAAGGCAACCAGCTTAGGCCACAAGAAGGGACTTCTGCAATTCTGCTGATAGGATGGCAAGGCTAAATCGAAACCCTGAAGCACGGGGTAGATCAAGGCTTGGGCATGGACCTTGGGAAGGTCACTGCGGTCCATCAGGACCTGGCAAACATGTGTGGCCAAAGTACCCCCGAAGCTGTCCCCAGAAAGGATAATACGGGAGCTATCCACCCCATAATCGTCTGCGTGTTTTATGAGGAAGGTGGCCGCCTTCAGACATTCAACATGCTGGCTTGGATAAGGGCTCTCCGGTGCAAGTCCATACCTGAAAGGAGAACAAAATGACTGGTTATGGATTCCTGATCCAATTGTCAGGCTTTCCTGGTTTTGTAATCTGGTGGTTGTTTTTAATTATCAATCGATCAATGAGAGTAGAGTTGGAAGAGAACTTGGAGTCATCCACTCCAACCTCCTTTTCAAGCAGGAGACCCTACCATTTCAATCAATCAATCAGAATAGAGCTTGAAGGGACCTCGGAGGTCCTCCAGTCCAACCCTCAAGAAGGAGACCCTATACCATTTCAGACAAATGGCTGTCTAGTCTTTTATTGAAAATCTCCAGTGATGGAGCACCCACAATTTCTGAAGGCAAGCTGTTCCACTGGTTAATTGTTCTCACTGTTAGGAAGTTTCTCTTTACTTCTATTAATATTATAAATACCCCATTTCCCCCAAAATAAGACCCAAAGCATAATTTCTCAGGATGCTTGTAATATAAGCCCTACCCCCAAAATAAGCCCCAGTTAAGCTTGTCAGCCAGTCAGACACATTTAGTACCGTATTTCCCTGAAAATAAGACCTAACTGGAAAATAAGTCCTAGCATGATTTCTCATGATGCTCATAATATAAGCCCTATCCCAAAAATAAGCTCCAGTTAAGCGCACCAACCAGGTAGGCGCATTTAGTACTGTGTTTCACCGTAAGACCTAACCAGAAAATAAGTCCTAATACATCTTTTGGCAAAAAAAAAAAATAATAATATTAAGACCCGATATTATTTTAGGATAAACTCGCTGTGGCCAACTCTCTGTGGGACAATTCAACCACTGAATTATTTCAAATATTTTTAAAAAAATATATTTTAACTTCTTGTCATTCACATTTCATTCTGTCCCTCCTTTGGTAGCCTTTCTTTCTTTAATAATTCTACTTCACCATTTCGTTGATATTCAGTGTCACTCTTGGCCCAGCTCGCAGTGAGTTATCTCGGCAGTGAATTGGCCCTTGGCGAGTTGTCCTAGATCTGCTGCAGATTAACGAGACAAGGGGGTGACACTTACCCGACTGTGACCACCGTTGCATTCCCCTCTTTGGCAACGTACCGCAGGAATCTTTCGAAGGTATCTGAAACGAGCATCGATGAGTTACAATGGATGAGGATTCATTCCTGGAAAACCCTTTCCCTGCTTCAAACGAGTTGGGAGAAGGAAAGGTTTGCCAGAGACAAGCTGGCATACTGAAGAGGACTTCTGTCTCTGCTCAGCTTTCCTATTGGCCAGGCCTCTTACCAAAGGTTGTCCTATTTGCTTTTGGAATTATCTTTCAGAGGGCAAGATGTCAGAAGATCCCTCTCCGATAACAGGATCGTGTCGAAAAGCGCTGTGGCAATATTGGAAATTACTAAAGCTTTGGTTGCGGCTGGCATAAACACAGATATGGGCTTGATTATAGTATATGAAGCAAATGGCTCTAGATAGAGATCTGTGTCAAATGCTCAGGTTTTGCAAGATCAGTTAACCATCCCTTGTTAATCGGCATCTGTAGGCACCTAAATAGCTACCTTCTCTTGATTCAGACTCTTGCACGTAACTAGTTGGACTAGAATCATTCTTGATAGCAGCATTATAAGTATAGTACTCATCAATATCTTCATGAATGCCTTAGATGAAGGATTAGAAGGGGAACACATCAAATCAGCAGATGACACTAAGCTGACAGGAATAACCAACACCCCAGAAGACAAGCTCCGGATCCAAAAAGATCTTGACAGACTCGGAACAATGAGCCCTTATCCAACAACGTGACATTGAACGTGGAGAAAAGCAAGGTTTGACGCCTCAGCAAGAAAAACCAAAGATACAAGTATACACTAGTCAAAACCTAGCTCAAAACCAGTAATAGTGGGTGGGATCTTGGAATGTGAGTGGGGACGATCCATTAAACCTGAGTCAGAAGTGTGCGGCGGCAGCCAAAAAAGCTAATACGATCCTTGGTAGTATAAACAGAGCCATAGGATCCAAATCACATGAAGTGCGAGTATCGATTTTTAAAAATAAAATGAAGCAACTAAGACAATTAAAAGCCTGGAGGCTAAAACATACGAAGAACATCTGCAGGAATTGGGTACATCTAGTTTACTGAAAAGAAGGACTAGGGGAGAAATGATAGCAGCCTTCCAGTATTTGAGGGGCTGCCCCAAAGAAAAGGGGGTCAGTTTATTCTCCAAAGCACCAGAAGGCAGGACAAGAAGCGAAGGATGGAAACTCATCAAGGAGAGAAGCAACCTGAAACTAAGGAGAAACTTCCTGACATGAGGACAATTAACCCGTGGAACTGCTTGTCACCAGAAGTTGTGGCTGCTCCATCGCTGGAGGTGTTTAAGAAGAGATTGGACAGCCACCTGTCTGAAATGGTACAGGGTTTCCTGCTTGACCAGGGGTTGGAATAGAAGACCTCCAAGGTCCCTTGCAGCTCTATTCTGATTGATTGAGAGGGGTGTGTGTGTGTGTGAGAGAGAGAGAGATAGAGAGAGAGAGAAATAGAGAGGGAGAGAGAGACTGAATGAAGTGGAATTCCATGTGTTACACATGTTTTAGTAATGGTTCAGTAATGATTTGCCATTAAATAGGATGCTTTTCAGCCTATCGCCCTGAGATTCCCCAACCATCTTGGTTTAGCAATGGAAGGTTGGCTTGGAAGACGTCTCTTACTGTAGCTTCCCATAATGCCACACCCGCCATGGAAATACAGCACGGCTTTTCTTTTTGCAGTCGAGACCGTTTTGGGTGAGTAGATCCTCACTGGCACCCCGTCGAATTTCTGATCCCGAATGACCAGGGACGGATCTGCTCCCCAGGCAGGGATTCCATTCATACACAGCCGTATAATTTCAGGAAGACTCGACAAGCCCAGCTCCTCTAAAACAATTCCCTGTTGGCCAAACGACAAACAAGAGGAGAAGTTAATCTGGGGAGGCGGATCACAACTTCTGAAAGCAAGGTGCCCATCCCAGCCCTCTTACTAATTTGTCAAGTGCTATTCTGACAAGTTCTGTTATTCTGACATGATAGCAGCCTTCCAGGATTCGAGGGGCTGCCCCAAAGAAGAGGGGGGGGGGGGCTGTCAGTTTGTTTTCCAAAGCTCCAGAAGGCAGAAGAAGAAGAAGCAACAAATGGAAATCAATCAAAGAGAGAAGCAATCTGGAACGAAAGGAGAAACTTCCTAACAGTGAGAATAATTAACCAGTGGAACTGCTTGCCACCAGAAATTGTGGGTGCTTCATCACTGGAGGTTTTTAAGAACTGCTTGAGCAATGGGGTTGGACTAGAAGATCTCCAAAGTTCCTTCCAGCTCTATTCTGATTGATTGAAATGTCACCCAGCCTGAGACCTTCAGGTGAGGGTATTTAACTTCAACCTTAACTTAAATTTTGCTTTAATTTAACTTTTCCTTAGACATAGTGAGGCAAGATTCTCCCAAGTTAAGGTTGTTGTTGTTGTTTTTTTAAAGACTTCCATTTCCCCCCTCTTCTATTTATGAAGAAATTCTTCAGATTTTACTACCTGGTGTAACCCAAACCACCTTCTCAGGCCTCTGCCCTGAACCTATTCCAAGTGCCAAGGGGAACGTGGCCCAGTGAGATGAAGGAAAAGAAAATGAAGGGAAGTCCCTCTTTAACTCCAGCTCCCCTTCAGATCTGGACAGGGAGGTGATCCCGTCAGTTTCACTGCTTTTCTTGCTCAAGAAGCCAAGGAAGGCTTGGACAGCGGTGCGGATGAATCCAGGCCAATTCTAACCGTGTAAGGAAAGAATAAATCCATTGCAATTCTTCTCCCACCCAGAGTTCCTGACAAAAGGAACGAAAGAAAGACTTACTAAAAGGATGCCCGAGAGGATCCACGTCTGACAGATGCGAAACTTCAAAGTTTGATCGAGCCCAGGAGGAAACACAAATTGGACATACTGGATGATGACCGAGGCCAGGTAGATGGCTGGGAAAATGGCAGCTCCAACCAGAAGGCAGGCCAGGCGCTTCCAGAAGGACCTCATTGCGCCTTATCTGGGGCAGAAGGATAGTGCTGCTCCTCCTTCTCCCAACCTGTCCTTAGGGACTGCGAAGAGCCCAGTGGCCGATCCATGGGAAAATAGATGGGTTGGTATTGATTAGGAGAAGGCCGGCCTTCTCCTCCCCCACCCATCTTGGAGACACCTACAAAAAGGACCAGCCAGTGAGGACGATCTCCATTGGATCGATTCTTGTCTTCCGTAACAGGATTGTTTCTGATTAGGAAATCCAGTCGGAAAGAGGAGGCCTCTCCATGCATGGATTTCTCCGTAGCCCCACCTCTTCTCGGTTCTCCTCCCACCAGCCAGAGGTCGAAGTCCTAACCCGGTTATTATAAGGGTTTAATCCCCAACGTTGTGCAGCAGCTGGCTCCCTTCTCGTTTCCTGATGGGGCAATGGTGCCAGGTTGGAAAGGAATCAATGGATTGTGGGTTACATATAGAGATGCTTTTGGGGGTGGGGGAGGCAGCCTACCCCAAAAGGGACGTGAAGAGCCCCCAGTTCATGGGTAGGTGTGCGGGATCCAGATTGGAACAACAATACCCAATGGGCACAAAAGATAACATTGTGTCATGCCCCTGTCGGAGTCTGAATCCTTGGCTTACAACGGCTCATTTAGTGACTGTTCAAAGGCACAAAAAGGGGGCCGTTCTTCCCACTTACAACATTCCCGGGTATCACAAAAAAAGGGGGGGACTCTCATGCCCCTGTTGGAGTCTGAATCCGAGAAGGAAGCTGAACAGCTGACAGGGAGCGGGAATGTGGCTCCGTTGGCTGTGGAGGAAACTGGGGAAGGGCAAAGTCCGGTTGGGCAGGGCAGGGGAGAGGGAATTCAAAGGAACACCCAGGCCCACCCCCTCTTCATCCTAGGGCACGCAGGAAGGAATGGAGAAGGGAGCAACGTGGGTTGTGTGACTTATGGGGGTGGAGAGGGCCCCGATTCCCTTCAATTGCCACAACGGAATGAAAGTTTAAAAGAGATGCAAGCTGAGAGCGGCGTCTGCTGGGAGCAAATGTGACTTTTATCCTGTGTTGTCTTTGCTTATCTGTGTTCCTGGCGTTTTCCCAACCATGTGAGTTTTGCCGTTCTTTCAAGTCTGAAATTCTTGCTCCTGTCCTGCAAAACTAATTACTTCAGTTTGGTTTGTTTGGAACTTTAAGTTACAGTTTGTGTTTACTCTGTTTTGGACTTAATTTTCTGCAGTCAAAGGCTGTTCCTGGGAGAGTTTTTCTCCAGCCATTGGGGACATTGGGGGCAAAGTTGGAGATAATCAATGGACTCATTGATTATCTGACTGTATAGCCTTTATGCCATGCCCTGGGTCATCACACATTGTGGAGTGGTGTGATGGTTGCCTCACAATCAGGAAGCTGTGAGTTTGATCCTAGATAGGCAGATATTTCTCTCTCTGGTCACACTGAGAATATATCTGCTGATCAAAACTCACTGGCAACAGGAAGGGTATCCGGCCATTAAAACACCCTGCTAGCTCCATTCAGTTTCACCCTACAACAATTATGGGGTTGTTAAATGAGGATGACAGAAGATAGCATTGTCCATTCTCTCATCCCTCAGCGAGGATGGGGGCCTTCTCCTCCCCACCCATTATGGAGACCTCTACAGGCCGCAGGGAAGGTCTGATGGGAGGCACCATTGAATGGATCCTTGGCTTTCTATAATAGGATTATTTCCGATTAAGAAGTACAGCTGGGAAGAGAAGGAAGTCTCTAGGAAGACCTTCTTAGTTGCGCGGATCCTGCAGATTTTGTCTGTGAGCCAACGTCTCCTCCTTCTATCAGCTGGACGCCAAAAGTCTAACTCGGTTATTATAAGGATGTAATCCCCAATGTTTGGCTCCTTTCTCATTTCCTGACGTTGCAATGGTCCATGAATTGTGGGTCATGTGTGGAGCTATTTTTTGGGGGCCCTGAGTCCTGAACGGCCTACCTCAAAAGAGATGGGAAGAGCCCTGAGTTCAAGGAGTAGGCGTGGGATCCAGATTGGAACAAAAAACGTGGCAAGTTTAAGACGTGGTCCACAAGTCTTCAACTTGCCACGTTTGAAGGCCCTTGGTCTAGGGTCCCCTGCGTGAGCGTTTCAATCAATCAGAAAAGAGCTAGAAAGGACCCTGGAGGTCTTCTAGTCCAACCCCCCTAGATGCCGTATAATTCCGGACAAACACCTGTCCAGTCTCTTCTTAACAGCCTCCAGTGATGGAAGCACCTACAATTTCTGGTGGCAAGCTGTTCCGCTGGTTAATTGTTCTCCCTGTCAGGAAATTCCTCCTCCTTTCTAAGTTGCTTTTCTCCTTGGTTAGTTTCCATCCTTAGTTTCTTGTTCTGCCTCCAGGGGCTTTGGAGAATAGCTTGACTCCCTCTTCTTTGGGGGCAGCCCCTTAGATATTGGGAGCATGATTAGAAAAAGTAACTCTTTGTCCCGGGACTAATGATGTGGTGTGGGCCAGAAGGCTTAATCGTGGCCATAATCCTGCAATCCTCATTTTGTAGGGAGGGCTGATAGGATCAGAGAATGCAATACTCTCTAATATCAGCACACCATGTGAAATCAACAGGTACCTGAGCATTGGTGAGAATTAGGACATGCCCTGCCAGCCAATTCCCACAGGTGATATTTGGGGGAGGTGTTCTCCTACACAGCATAGAAATAATGATCAGCTTTGCAAACCACAGGAACACACAGTGTACTCCTTGTGGTAGCTGCACGTGCCCTGTATGTTGACCCCAGATTGAGGTTGTCCCCGAGTGATGTAACCAGAAGTAGAAATCGAAACTATAAAGAGAAAACGATCAAGAGTCATGGTGGCGCAGTGGTTAAGAGGGCAAAGGATGGCAGGCTAGCTGTGCCCACGGCCAGCAATTTGATCCTGACCAGCTGAAGGTTGACTCAGCCTTCCATCCTCCCGAGGTCGGTAAAACAAGGACCCAGATGATTGGGGGGCAATAGCCTGACTCTGTAAAACGCTTAGAGAGAGCTGTGAAATAATGTGAAGCGGTAGATAAATCTAAGGGCTATTCTGTTCTATTTTATTCTCTATTTTCTATATTCTATTCTGCATTTTATGTTCTATTTTATTCTCTATTTTCTGTTCTACTATTCTAAATTTTATTATTCCATTCTGCATTCTATTCTATATTGTATTCTTATTCTAAATTTTGTTATTCTATTTTCTATTCTATATTTTGTTATTCTATTCTATTCTGCATTCTAGTCTATATTCTATTCTAAATTGTATTGTCCTGTCCTAGCCCAGCCTATCCTGCCTAGGTGGCTCAGTTGTTAGAATGCAGGATTGCAGATGAATTCTTCCGACTGCCAGCAGTTCGATCCTGATTCAGATTGTTGCGGGCAAGACGTTGACTTTGCAAACTGCTTGGAGACTCAGCCTCTTGCCCCCAACAATCTGGGTCCTTATCAGAAGTACGGAAGGCTGAGCCAACTTGGAGAGGGTCAGGATCGAACTGCTGGCAGCTGGCAGAGTTAGCCTGTAATCCTGCATTCTAACCACTGCGTCCCCGTGGCTCCAAAGTCCCTATTTTCAGTGCCGTTGTAATTTCAAATGGTCACTAAACTGTGTTGTTAAGTCGAGGGCTACCCCGGGAGACATCATCCAATTCTCAGGAAGATCTCAAGTTGAAGGGTGATGTAGTGTAAAGTCTCAGTTTGGGAAAGGTGGAGTCTTGTCCACAGAAGGGAGATCAGAACATTAGTTTTAATTCTGTGGCACCTACATACCACACCTTACAACCTCCCTGAGGCATGGCATTACAAAAGCGAAGATATTGCGAGAGAAAACAGCAAGGCTGGTTTCCCCATCATGCCCGCAATGCCAGCTTCACATGGCAAGCAAAATCCAGAAGCACAAACACAAAAAAAACAGCAACCTGGATTTTCCAGAACAATCTCCAACACCAGCCTGAAGGGATGCAGGAAATTAAAATAAAATAAATAAAACCACGCATTTATTTTGTCTTTGATCTGCCGGGATGCCACAACAGGGTATTGAAACTCAGCCAGGCTTACGTTTAACGAGTCACTGCCAAACTGTTAAAGGAGTTTTATTATCACGCTTTTCATCTTCAACATAACGCAATTCCGTGGAGAGAAAAGTAAAATGTAAAACTTCGGCAAGAAATACTACAGGCAGTTTTGGTCACCATGATACCAACAAAATTGGAGACCGGAAAGAGTGCAGAGAAGAGCAACGAAGAGGATTAGGGAACAGGAGTCTTAAACATACGAAGAGCAGGAATTAAGTACCGTATATACTCGAGTATAAGTCGACCCGAATATAAGCCGAGGCACCTAATTTTACACAAAAAACTGGGAAAACTTATTGACTCGAGTATAAGCCGAGGGTGGGAAATGCAGCAGCTACTGGTAAATTTCAAAAATAAAAATAATTAATTTGGGAAACGATCTCACTATCATGAAAGGTTTAATTGATTCACTAACCCAAAAGAAGAAGATGATGATGACAGCGGGAGGCAGGAGTCACTCTCTTCCCCTCCCTCGGAGGCCCCCTGAGTCAGGAGTCACTACCGCCGGCGCGGCCCCAGTCCCGCCGCCTCGGGAAGGGAAAGGCAAAGCGCTTTTTGCCTTTCCCTTCCCGGCTGGCTGTTGGGAGTCGCTGCCGCCGGAGGCCGCGACTCCACACCATTTTTTTTCAGAGGGAATCTGACTTGAGTATAAGCCGAGGGGGATTTTTTCAGCACAAAAAATGGGCTGAAAAACTAGGCTTATACTCGAGTATATACAGTATGTTTTGTCTAATGAAAAGGAGGACTAATGGGGACATGGTAGCAGTCATCCAATATTTGAGGAGAAGACTGCTATCACCTCACCTACAGCAAAGTAAGAATTTTATGATCGTGAGAACCATCCCCCAGTACAACAACTTGCCTGGAGCGCCATTCATGCAAGTGGAAGAGGTGGCACACTCCTCACACAAATGGAGTTGTGCATGGGTGCCTGTCACGCTCTGTCTCAGACATACACACGCACGCACCAGTCAAGGTCACCAAGCTGGAAAGGCGAACAAAGCAAGAGAAGGAGGCTGTTGGGTTTCTAGTATCGTTCGAGGAATTGTATTATGCTTTTGAGACTCCTCCTCGTCCCGGGAAACTCCAGGGGGCCAAATCCTACGAGCAATGAGATCCCATGGAATCCATCCTCCAGGTGATGCCAGGTGACGGACATGCCATTGTCTTCCAGCCGTTTCTTGTACAGCAAGCCTTCGTCTCGTAAAACGTCGTACTCGCAGGTTAAAAGGAATGTCTCTGGAAACCGTTGTAGGATGGCGTCCTCCGTCAGGAGTGGCGAAAACGTGGCCTCGAAAGCTGCTGTGTATTCTTTGAAAAGAGCCTCTGAAAAGCGACCAGGTACGAACGGCACGTAACCTCGGCCTTTAAATTTTTCTGGAATATGTTCGGCGCTGATCCATTTCTGGTACTTGATCCTGAGCTTCTCCGGGACATGAGCGTTGAGCATCACTGCATCTGCGCCCAAGCTGTTTCCGGTGACATAAATCTTGCCAAAATGGCCGACATCTGTCTTTAATAAAAAGGGCACCCATTGGTTTTGCTGGTAAGAAGGCAGGTTGTAATCCAGAGCTTGGAGGAAAGGGAAGACGAGCACGTGGGCCCGGACCTGGGGCAGGTCCTGTCTGAGCACGAGTTGTTGAGAAATGGCCACCACAATGGAGCCTCCGATGCTGTCGCCACCCAACACGATCCGCTGAGGGTCCACGCCGAAGTCCCCCGTGTGCTTCAAAAAGTACGATATGGCCACGTAGCAGCTGTGCTGTTGAGCTGGGTAGGGGTGCTCTGGTGCCAAGGGATACCTAAACCAACAGTGAGTGAAAAGGAAATCTTTCAAATGCATTGGCATTCCTGTTGCTATTATTATTACCGTGTTTCCCCGAAAATAAGAGCCTGTCTTATATTTTTTTGCCATCAAAAAAAGGCACCAGGTCTTATTTTGGGGTGATGTCTTCCACTGACAAACCTCACTTGCGCACATTGCCCCCGGCCTCTTTTTCACTGTCAGAGGTCTTCAGGAATTTTTCTGCGGTTGACAAGGCTTTCCTGAAGGCCTCTGCAGCCGGTAACACAGCTCTGGATCGATCCGGAGCTTTGTTATTAGCTCCAGAGGCCTTCAGGAAAGTCTTGCCAGCCTTGCTGGCTGCAGAAGAAATGGGCCAGCCAGGCAGGTGTCGGGGTGTGCGAGGCCTGGCTATCGTCCAAAGGTAAGTAGTAGGGCAGCTCCATCCTCCCCCCTCACCCCCCCCAGCTTAATTTTTACCCATGCTGGAGTGGGCGGAGTCATAATCCGCTTATTTTGGGTGCATGTGTAAAAATCACGCTAGGGCTTACTTTCAGGGTAGGTTGTATTATTATTATTATCCATTTAATCATTAAACGTGAAACTCAGTCAACTGAACATTTAAAATTGTCTCACAAATGTCGTTGACTGGCACTGATGGTTGATACGGGTTACTGCCAGAATAATAGTAACAGTAAGAATAGTAACCTTTATTGTCATTTTATGTATACAACAAATTTGATTTAGCCTCTATTGGTCCAATCCATAACAAAAATACAAGACAACATGAATAGTATAGAGAATAATCCTTGTCCAAGTAATTGGGGGAAGGGAAATGTTTTAATTAATCTCTCAGTCCCTTCCTTTAACTTTCCTGCTCTTAGCCACTGCCAGGTCCTGTTATTATCTGTTATTATGTTTTTAACGTATTCATGTTTAACGAATAGAAGTGTTATTGTTGTTGTTATTATTATTATTATTGTTGTTGTTATTGTTATTATTATTATTATTATTATACACAAAAATGACAGTGTGCACAGCAAATGAGATAACTATGCTGGGTTTCGTATCACAAATCACTAGTCGAACACTTCCCAAGCGTTTAGGACTGCGTGATGTATCGGTGGATTATGCGAGCGGATCCCAGTAAGGTGGCCTTCTGCAGCTGACCAATGGTGATCTTGTCAGCGCCAATTGTTTTTAAGTGCTTGCCTAGGTCTTTATTATTATTATTATTATTATTGTTGTTGTTGTTGTTGTTGATATTATTATTATTATTGATTTGATCTTCAATACGATTCACAGTGGGATTGGTAAAAACTCAACAGTTCAAGCCCTAATCAAGGAGCTAAGAGCTGTCAAAGTAAGATCTGAATATATAGGTATTATATTCTTATTAAAGATTTACTCTTCAGTTCAGTCCAGGACTAGTAAAAACTGAACAATTCAAGTCCTAAGCAAACACCTAAGAGTTGTTAAGGTAATATCTGAGTATGTGGGCACTTCTAATTAAGATAATGGTTGTTGTTATTATTATTATTAAATCTTTGGTGAGATTCACAGCCTTTGGGGCTGGTTGGTAGCTCAACAGCTCGAGTCCTAACCAAGGACCTAGGAACTGTTCAGGTAGCGTCCAAGGATAAAAGCTGTTCCAAGTAGGGTGGTTTTTTTTGTAGAATCAGGGTATTCAAGTCTGATAAATTCAGAATTTCCAAATAGCGAGGTATCCCTTTAGGTATTGCTCCAAGGGGTCCAATTACAGTTGGGATAACACACAATTTCTTTTTCCAAAGTCGTTCAACTTCAATTTGTAAGTCCCAGGACTTTGTGATTTTTTTCTTGCTGCATGTCCACAATTCATGCATCACCAGGTATTGCAATGTCAATGAGCCAAACCTTTTTCTTTTCAACTATTGTTATGTCAGATGTGTTGTGGGTCAAGTGCGTCTGAAGTCCCACAAGATCTTGACTTTTTCATTCTCTAGAACCTTCTCAACCTGATGTTCCCAGTAGTTGTTACTATACTCAAATCCAACCTTTTGGCATAGTTTCCAGTGAATGATTTTAGTAATTTGGTTATTATTAGTATTATTAGTATTATTATTAGTATTATTATTATTTGTAATTAGTATTAGTATTATTAATATTAGCAAAATAATAACAACAACAATAATAATAATAATAATAGATGATATAGCAGTTTTATTTTGAATTTCCCCTGTTGCAAAATGAACCTGAGCTCTCTTACCCAATAGCTACGACCACGGTGGCACTTTCCTGGGCGAAGAATCGACACAGCCTTTCGTGGCTTTCTGAAATATTTTTTTTTAAAAATTATTTAAAAAATCCAAATACATCCATTTTTTCCCATTTAGCCCAAACATTTCTCTGTCCCCTTTGTCAATCAAGGAAACAAATAAAAAAAAACAGTTTATTATGAATCAAAGAGCAGAGACCAGGGAAAAAAACCCAAAACACTCAATTAAATATCCAGTATAAAATTCTAGAAGTGAAATAATAAATAGCAGATAAAATCTATATTAAAAAATCACCATTTTTCTCTCAGTGTCACATGGCTGAACGAATATACTATCATATCGATCCTTAAGCGGCTGAAGCGAGACATTGGTTAAGTTAGGTTTTCCTCCATTTTATGACCTTCCCTGCCTTGGTTGTTAAGCGAAACACTTCAGTACCCTGGTTGTTCAGCGAATCCAACTCCCCCCCACCATTGACTTAGGCTGGTCAGGTCACACACACACACACACACACACGGACGCCGCGGCCATCATAAGTATGAGTCACACTGCCAAGGGTTTGCATTTTGACCCTGGAAAGAGTCATCAGTGTGAAACACGGTCCCAAGTCCCTGTGAGGACCCAAAGGGGTGTGGCACAAAGGCAACACAGTCAGATAATCAATAAGAGTCTCTTTATTAGCTCCAACTTGGCCCCCAACGTCCTGGTTACCTTCTGGGCTTGAGAAAAACTCTCCCAGGGACAGCCATTGGCTGCAGAGAATCAAGTCCAAAACGTGGTCAACACAAACTAACTTAAAGTCCAGTCAAGGCAAGAGGAGGTCATTAGTCTGGCAGGGCAGGAGCAAGAATTCCAGACATGAAGGCACATCAATAACTCAACATGATTGTGAAGATACCAGAAACATAGATAACAAAAGTCAACACAAAATAACCTCAAGTTTGCTCCCAGCAGACTTAGCTCTCAGCTTGCATCTCTTTTAAACTCTTTTCCCAGGTGTGGCTAATCAAGGGAATCAGGGCCCCTTCCTCCCCCCATAAGCCACGCAACCCACGTTGCTCCCTTTTTCGTTCCTCCCTGCATGCCCTAGGATGAAGACAGGGTGGGCCTGGGTCTTCCTATAAATCACCTCTCCCTTTTTCTCCCTCTCCCCTGCTCTGCCCAGCTGGACTTTGCCCTTCTCCAGTTTCCTCCACAGCCAAAGGGGCCACACTCCCACTCCCTGTCAGCTGTTTGGCTTCCTGCTTGGATTCAGACTCCAACAGGGACACGACAGTCCCCCCCTTTTTGTGCTTCCTGGGGATGTCGTAAGTGGGAAGAAACGGGCCCCCTTTTGTGATTTTGAATGGTCACTAAATGAGCCATTGTAAGCCGAGGACCATCCGTGTTTGGAGAACTTACTGAAGCTTCCGAAAATGCCCCCTCCTCCGTGAATCCACACAAGTCCCCTCCTCTTCTCAGGACTTGGAGTTTTGGACTGGTAGATCCTCACGGGCACGGTGTCAAAAAGAGTTTCCTTGATGCTCAAGTCACAGGGCCCCGGTGGAAGAACCCCGTCGACCAGGAACCTCCGTACTGCAAATTCATTGCAGATGCCCAGTTTTTCCAGGAGCGAAGCCTGTTCAGTGCAAAAAAAATAAAGAAGAAACCACATGGAAATGTTCAGAGAAATGCTAATCAAAAATGAAATGCTAATCAAAAATTGGAACAGAGCTGGAAGGGACCACAGAGGTCTTCTAGTCCAACCCCCTGCTCAATCAGGAGACAACAGTCCATTTCAATCAATCTATCAATCAGGAGGGAGCTGGAAGGGACCTTGGAGGTCTTCTAGTCCAACCCCCACTGCTCAAGCAGGAGACCTTATACTACCCCAGATAAGTGTTAAACTGCGCTCTCTGCTTTTTATTCAAAGGCATTTCACTTCTCATCCAAGAAGCTCTGAGATTTTTGGGCTGAAGAGCCGAAGAAGCTTCTTGGGTGAAAAGTGAAACATCTTCAAAGAAAAACCAAAGTCCAGTTGCCTCTTCAAAAAAGACAAAGTGGATTTTGGTTTTCCCAGGAAATTCCCCTAACCAAATTGCTATTCCGGCCAGGAAAAAAACACCCGATTGATTTTATTATATTAATTTATTCCATGATTCAACTTTTATTAGGTTGGTTGTTTTTATATGAGGTTTTACATTCTGTGAGCTGCTCTGAGTCGCCCTGTGAAGAGTGGCGGCCATATAAATTCCCTACATAAAGAAATATTTATTTATTTGAAGCTAAGAATTCAAGCACTTACCGGTTTTTCAAAAATGCAGATGAGCAGATAGATGAGGCGAAGTTTTATTCCCTGGCTGAATCCTGGTGGTGTATGAATCCTGGTAAAATCTGAGTAAAGGATCCATCCGAGAATGAAAAATGGGACCAAAATGCAGAAATAAAATATCAGCATCCACAACTCTTGGCCAAATATCATTTCCATGTCGGAAGGATCCTGAAATCGGATTTTCTAGGAATCTGGTCCAAGGAAATTGCAGCCCCAGTTTAATTTCCTTTATATTTTTTGTGAGGTGCGTGCGTTACGGCGTCCTTTTAGGAATGGAAAACAGGTGTGCACTTGATCCCTTTTCTTGCATCCTTTAAATCCTGCAATTGGCCAATCTGTGTTCTGAACTCAACAACAGATTTACCTCTTTCCAAACCCTTCCCTGTTTGAAGATTACGCCATCTGGTTTCGATTTTCGTTGAACTTTTTAGATCACCCCGCAGATTAAAATTTTTTTATTTATGACTTTCGTTATGGAGGCATGCTTCTTTGCCAGAACAATTTTTCCCCAACGGAGACTTTCCCAGACGGGGAACTTAGCAATTAGACAGGTGAAAATATAATCAAGAGAATACTAGACTTTAAGGAAACTGGGTTAACATCAAAGATAAAGGATAACGAAGATACAGAATTCTTTTTAACTTGGGCTTTGTTTTATCAATGGTTAGATAATAAATTAGAAACTGGAAAAAAACTATTGCATATAAGGAAAAAATATTATTATTACTAGAATTATGTAACAATGCTCTTCTTTCCTTATATGCAACAGTATTGTTGTAAAATAGTATGAAAACAATGGCATTCATGTAAAATGACCCAGACAATACATTGTTTTCTAAATAATTAGTAAATAATATAGACGTAGTCCTAAAAGGCAGGAGGGCCTCGAATGCAATTCTATGCTGAGGGTTTTTTGGTGGTTTTTTTTTTTTTTTTTTTGATAATGACACATTTATAGGATTTTCATACCTTTTGATGAAGAAGATGGGAATAATCATCTAATCGAACAGCACTCTATTTAATGACCGTTTGAAGTCACAAGGGCTCTGAAAAACCTGACTTATGACCATTTTTCACACATGACCATTATGAGTAAAGGTTTTTCTGAAAGAACAAAACCACCAGAGGAAACAGCTCGCTTAACCACAGACATAAATAACAAGTATAATAGGAAAGTAACTAATTGTATATTCTATTCTATTCTGCATTGTATTCTATATTCTATCCCTATTCTATTCTATTCCTACCATATTCTGCATTCTATTTTATCTTCTATTCTATTCTAAATTTTATTGTCCTGTCCTGTCCTGCATTGGTGGCGCAGTGGTTAGAATGCAGGATTGCAGACTAATTCTTCTGACTGCCAGAGGTTTGATGCTGATCCAGATTGGTGTGGGGCAATAAGCTGACTTTGTAAACTGCTTGGAAACTCCGCCTCTTGCCCCCCCGCCGCCCCAAACAATCTGGGGCCTCATTTTACTGACCTCGAAAGGACGAAAGGTTGAGCCAACCTTGAACACCAGGTCAGAACATTAGTTTTAATTCTGTGGCACCTACATACCACACCTTACAACCTCCCTGAGGCATGGGATTACAAAAGCGAAGATATTGCGAGAGAAAACAGCAAGGCTGGTTTCCCCATTATGCCCGCAATGCCAGCTTCACCCGGCGAGCAACATCCAGAAACACACATCAAAACCCAACAACCTGGAGTGTCCAGAACGATCTCCAACAGCAGCCTGAAGGGATTCAGGAAATTAAAATAAATAAAACCATGCGTTTATTTTGTCTTTGATCTGCCGGGATGCCACAACAGGATATTGAAACTCAGCCGGGCTTACGTTTAATGAGTCGCTGCCGAATAGTTAAATTGTTAATTTTATTTTTATTTATTTATTTTGTCCAGCATGCATTTGATAATATATATATGTATAAACATGATTATGAGTACGATACATGAAATAGATACGAATAAAAGGGAACATTAAGACAGGGACGGTAGGCACATTGGTGCACTAAAGGGATTTATTCCCACGCTTTTCGTCTTCAACACAACGCATTTCCGCAGTGAGAAAAGTAAATTTTACACTTCGGCAAGAAATACTACATGCAATTTTAGTCACTGTGATACCAACAAAATTGGAGACTTCAGAAAGAGCGTAGCGAAGAGCAACAAGGAAGTTTAGGGGACGGGAGGCTCAAACGTGAAGAATGGGTGCAAGAATTAAGTAAATCTCGTTTAATGAAAAGGAGGAGTAGAGGGGACATGATAGCAGTCATCCAATATTTGAGGGGCTGTCATGGAGAGGAAGGAAGCACCTCAGAACAGGACAAGAAGTCATGGATGGACGAACATAAAAGCGATCCATCACTTCAATCAGAGTAGAGCTGGAAGGGACCCTGGAGGTCTTCGAGTCCAACCCTCTGCTCAAGCAGGACTCCCTATACCATTTCAGACAAGTGACTGTCCACTCTCAAATTCTGAAAGACTGCTATCACATTACCTCCAAACAAGTAGGAATTTTATGATCGTGAGAACAATCCCCCAGTACAACAACTTGCCTGGAGCGCCATTCATGCAAGTGGAAGAGGTGGCACACTCCTCACACAAATGGAGTTGTGCATGGGTGCCTGTCACACTGTCTCACACATACACACACATGCACCAGGCAAGGTCACCAAGCTGGAAAGGCGAACAAAGCACGAGAAGGAGGCAGTTGGGTTTCTAGTACCGTTCGAGGAATTGGATTATGCTTTTGAGACCCCTCCTCGTCCCAGGAAACTCCAGGGGCCCATATCCTAGGAGTAACAACATCCCGTGGAATCCATTCTCCAGGTGATGCCAGGTGATGGACACGCCATTGTCTTCCAGCCGTTTCTTGTACAGCAAGCCTTCGTCTCGTAAAATGTCGTACTCGCAGGTTAAAAGGAACGTCTCTGGAAACTGTCGTAGGATGGCGTCCTCCGTCAGGAGTGGCGAAAACGTGGCCTCAAAAACTGCTGTGTATTCTTTGAAAAGAGCTTCTGAAAAGTGACCAGGTACGAACGGCACGTAACCTCGGGCTTTAAATTCTTCTGGAATATGTTCGGCGCTAATCCATTTCTGGTACTTGATCCTGAGCTTCTCCGGGACATGAGCATTGAGCATCACTGCATCCGCGCCCGAGCTGTTTCCGGTGAGATAAAACTTGCCAAAATGGATGATCTTTGTCTTGAATAAAAGGGGCACGCATTGGTTTTGCTGGTAAGAAGGCAGGTTGAAATCCAGAGCTTGGAGGAAAGGGTAGACGAGCACGTGGGCCCGGACCTGGGGCAGGTCCTGTCTGACCACGAGTTGTTGAGAAATGGCCGCCACGATGGAGCCTCCAGTGCTGTCCCCACCCAATACGATCCGCTGAGGGTCCACGCCAAAGTCCACCGCATGCTTCAAAAAGTACGATACGGCCACGTAGCAGCTGCGCTGTTGAGCTGGGTAGGGGTGCTCTGGTGCCAAGGGATACCTAAACCAACAGTGAGCGAAAAGGAAATCTTTCAAATGCATTGGCCTTCCTATTATTATTAGTAGTAGTAGCGGTATAATCCTTTTATTCATTAAACATGAAACTCAGTCAACAGAACATTTAAAAATGTATCAAAAAATATAATTGACTGGTGCAGATAGTTGATACGGCTTGCTGTCAGCATCCTAGGAATCAACCAAATTATTATTGTTATTGTTGGTTTAATCTTTAATTCGATTCACAATCTGGGACTGGTAAAAACTGAACAATTCAAGTGTCAAGCTCGAAACTGACATACGCGTAGCCATTTTATTTAGCCTTACTATATATTCCTTTTCTTTCTTTCTCTTTGCTGGTTATGGGAGGGAAGGGTTTCGGGCTTGCCACGTTCCTAAGGGGGGAGGAGTGGAGAGAGAGAGAGTTGTTGAGGCTAGGTGGTTCTCCTTCCCGTGGGAACAAAAGCTGACCCTGCTGAGACCTGGAGGTGGAGATTGAGGACCTCAGGCAACATTGATTTACTTCTATTGGAGAATGTGACTTTTGAGTGGGGTGTTTCTAATTTCCAATAGTACGTGGTGTAATTCCAGGTTGTGTCAGATCTGGAATTACAACACACTTTGCCAATTGGATGCTTTCCTAAATAAAAGAAATTCGTTTTGGTAGACAGGACTTTGCTCTTTTCTTTTTAAATGGATTTCATCATTTGGAAACCTGACCAAAGATCTAAAACCTATTAAGGTAATTTCTGAGTATATAGACACTTCTGAGTAAGGTAGTGGTTGCTGTTGTTATTATTATTATTATTATTATTAGTAGTAGTAGTAGTAGTACCGTGTTTCTCCAACAATACGGCCTCCACCAATAGGAAGCCCCAGCATGATTTATTGGCATAAAATCAAATTAAGCCCCTCCCCCAAATTAAGGCCCATATTAAACATGCGAAATGGGGGGAATGGCGGGGGGCTTGCCGTTAGGAAGTACTTTGTTGCATGCCCGGATATGGTGCTGCCTGCGTTGGTGGAGCACTTCATATCGGAGACCTTCCGCCACCGTTAATTTCCCTTCTCCCTTGCTGCCGTGGCGTTACAGCAACGCCGCGGCGTTTGGCGCAGCCACGTGCAGCCAGTCAGGGCTCCTCCCTGCAACCGGAGCCCTGAGGAGACACTTGGCTTCAGGCGCTCCTGTGGCCAGGGCCTTCCTTGCCTTCGAGGTAAAGTGAATTATTTAAAAACCTCCGCTCATCCCATCAGGGCCGTGCGAGCTGAGCAGAGCCGGGAAAGCAAACCGCGGGTGTTTCCTGGTTCTGCCCAGCCCGTGCACGGCTCTGCGCTGCCCTGGCGGGATGAGCGGAGGTTTTTAAATAATTCACTTTGCCTTCGAAGGCAAAGGGAAGCGGCCACAGGAGCGCCTGAAGCCAAGTATACCAACAACAAAGGCAAATCCTCAAGGTGGGCTGGAGGGAGGTGGCTACGTGCCCCCGGGCTGCTTCAATGCAAGGTCCTGACTTGCAGCATCCTGCCGTTGCCGCCGCGTCCTTTTCACCGCCGCCTCCCTCTCCGACTGCGAAACTCGTGTGCTTCGCCAAACGCTCCGAGCGAGGCGAGCTCTTTCATACATAGAGAGAGGGAAAGACGCCGGCGTGCTCCGAGAGGCTGGCTCTTTTCTCTAGCCGAGGCTGACAGGAAGTGCCTCCAGGGCCGTGGCAGGCAAGCCGCGGATGTTTCCTGGTTCTGCCCAGCGCGCACAGCTCTGCCACGGCCCTGGCGGGATGAGCGGAGGGCCCGGCGGGGAGGCACTCGTTGCCTTGGTGACATTTCGGGTGCCTCCGCCGCCTCCTCGCCCATCGCAGGTGGCGGTGGCGGCGGCAAGCGGCGGCGCTTCGCTGAGGGAAAAAGAAGACAGCGCAGCCACCTTGCTTGCTTTCCCACCTGCCCGCCCCAGATGGCCTCAGGAGCGGCGGCAGTGGCAGCAGGCGCGCACACTCCTGCCGGCGAAGGGAGGAGAGGCGAGGAAAGAGAAGGGAGTGCGGCAGCAGCGGCTGTCACAGTATCGTCTCATAGCGGGGCAAGGCTGGCAAGCTGAGGTGGCCGCACCAGAGAGCGTCACTGCCGACCCCGTCGTGAGGATAAAGGAGCGGGATAGAGATTCAGTCAGATGTCAGCCTCGGCTAGAGAAAAGAGCCAGCCTCTCGGAGCACGCCGGCGTCTTTCCCCTCTCTCTATGTATGAAAGAGCTCGCCTCGCCGGAGCGTTTGGTGAAGCACACGAGTTTTGCAGTCGGAGAGGGAGGAGGCGGCGGTGAAAAGGACGCGGCGGCAACGGCAGGATGCTGCAAGTCAGGACCTTGCATTGAAGCAGCCCGGGGGGCACGTAGCCACCTCCCTCCAGCCCACCTTGAGGATTTGCCTTTTGTTGTTGGTATACCTGGCTTCAGGCGCTCCTGTGGCCGCCTTCCCTTTTTGAGGTAAAGTGAATTATTTTAAAACCTCCGCTCATCCCGCCAGGGCTGCGGCAGAGCCGACGGGCTGGGCAGAACCAGGAAACACCCGCGGTTTGCTTTCCCGGCTCTGCTCAGCTCGCACGGCCCTGATGGGATGAGCGGAGGTTTTTAAAATAATTCACTTTACCATCGAAGGCAAAGGGAAGGCCCTGGCCACAGGAGCGCCTGAAGCCAAGTGTCTCCCTCAGGGCTCCGGTTGCAGGGAGGAGCCCTGACTGGCTGCACGTGGCTGCGCCAAACGCCGCGGCGTTGCTGTAACGCCACGGCAGCAAGGGAGAAGGGAAATTAACGGTGGCGGAAGGTCTCCCAACATCCAAGCTGTCGCCGCCCGCCCACCCGAGGATGCAAGGGGGGAATTAGTCACCCCGAAAAGACGGCCTAGCCGGTTTTTCGGGGGTCAAAAAAAAATAAGGCCCGGCCTTATTATGTGAGAAACACGGTAGTAGTAGCATTAATAATAATAGAGGATGTAGCAGTTTTATTTTGAATTTCCTGCGTCACAAATCATTATTATTATTATTAGCATTAGCATTAGTAACAATAATAATAAAGGAGATGACAGTTTTATTTTGAATTTCCCCTGTTGCCAAATGAACCTGAGCTCTCTTACCCGATAGCTACGACCACGGTGGCACTTTCCTGGGCGAAGAATCGACACAGCCTTTCGTGGCTTTCTGAAATATTAAATATTATTTTAAAAATCTGAATACATCCATTTTTTCCCATTTATCCCAAACATTTCTCTGGCCCTTTGTTGATCAATCATTTTTTTTTATTTTTTTTTACAAAAAGTTTATTACGAGTCAAAGAGCAGAGACCGGGAAAAAATCAAAACACTCAAAGCCATGACGGTCATCGGTACGAGTCAGGTTTGCATTTTGATCACGGCATTTTCCAGGGATCCTGGAAAGAGTCCTAAGTGGAAAGAACGCCCCCCCCCTTTTTGTGATTTTGAACAGTCCCTAAATGAGCCGTTGTAAGCCGAGGACCATCCGTATTTGGAGAACTTACTGAAGCTTCCGAAAATGCCCCCTCCTCCGTGAATCCACACAAGTCCCCTCCTTTTCTCAGGACTTGGAGTTTTGGACTGGTAGATCCTCACGGGCACGGTGTCGAAAAGAGTTTCCTTGATGCTCAAGTCACAGGGCCCCGCTGGAAGTACCCCGTCGACCAGGAACCTCTGTACCGCAAATTCATTGCAGAAACCCAGTTTTTCCAGGATCACAGCCTTCTCGGTGCAAAAAAAAAAAAAAAAATTAAGGAAGAAACTACATGGAAAGATTCAGAGAAATGCTAATCAAAAGCGAGTTCAATCGGAACAGAGCTCGAAGGGACCTTGGAGGTCTTCTAGTCCAACCCCCACTGCTCAAGCAGGAGACCTTAAGAAGAATTCAAGCACTTACCGGTTTTTCCAAAATGCAGATGAGCAGATAGATGAGGCGAAGTTTTATCCCCTGGCTGATTCCTGGCGGTGTATGAATCCTGGTAAAATCGGAGTAAAGGATCCATCCGAGAATGAAAAATGGGACCAAAATGCAGAAATAAAATATCAGCATCCACAACTCTTGGCCAAATATCATTTCCATGTCGGAAGGATCCTGAAATCGGATTTTCTAGGAATCTGGTCCAAGGAAATTGCAGCCCCAGTTTAATTTCCTTTATATTTTTTGCGAGGTGTGCGTTGCCACGTCGTCCTTTTAGGAATGGAAAACAAGTGTGCACTTCGATCCCTTTTCTTGCATCCTTTAAATTCTGCAATTGATCAGCCCGTGTTCTGAACTCAACAACAGATTGGCCTCTTCCAAACCCTTCCCTGTTTGAAGATTACGCCATCTGGTTTCAGTTTTCGTTGAACTTTTTAGATCACCCCGCAGACTGAATGTTATTTTTGTTTATGACCTTCGTTATGGAGGCACGCTGCTTTGCCAGAACAATTTTTCCCCAACGGAGACTTTCCCAGACGGGGAACTTAGCAATGAGACAGGTGAAAATATAATCAAGAGAATACTAGACTTTAAGGAAACTGGGTTAACATCAAAGATAAAGGATAACGAAGATACAGAATACTTTTTAACTTGGGCTTTGTTTTATTAATGGTTAGATAATAAATTAGAAACTGGAAAAAAACTATTGCATATAAGGAAAGAATATTATTGTGACTGGAATTATGTAACAATGCTCTTCTTTCCTTATATGCAACAGTATTGTTGTAAAATAGTATGAAAACAATGGCATTCATGTAAAATGACCCAGACAATACATTGTTTTCTAAATAATTAGTAAATAATATAGACGTTGTCCTAAAAGGCAGGAGGGCCTCGAATGCAATTCTATATGCTGGGTTTTGTTTTGTTTTTTGGTAAAAAGACATTTATAGGATTTTCATACCTTTTGATGAAGAAGATGGGAATAAATATGTAATTGAACAGCACTCTAATGACCATTTAAAGTCACAAGGGCCCTGAAAACATGACTTACAACCAATTTTCACACTTATGACCGTTATGAGTGAGGTTTTTTTGGAAAGTACAAAACCACCAGAGGAAATAGCTCGTTTAACCACAGACATAAATAATAAGTATAACAGGAACTAATTCTGTATTCTATTCTGCATTCTATTCTACATTCTCTTCTATATTTTCTGTTCTGCTCTTCTGTTCTAAATTTTATGATTCTATTATAAATTTTATTATTCTACTCTATTCTGCATTCTATCCCTATTCTGTTCTGTTCTATGTTCTATTCCTATTCTATTCCTATTTCTATTCTATTAGGCATTCTAGTCTATATTCTAAATTTTATTGTCCTATCCCCATGATGGTGAACCTGTGGCACGCATGCCACAGGTGATATGCAGAATCATTTGTGCGGCCATGTGAGCCCCAGCCAAATTTACCTGCCTTGCGCATGTGTGTGCCTCCCTGCTGATTTTTCGACCGTTTGAGGCCTCCCAGAGGCTCAAAGGAAGCTTCTGCAGACTCGGGAGACCAAAAAACAGGCCTTCCAGAAATAGCGGAAGTGCTTAAACAGGCCTGTTTTCAGCCGCCAGAAGCTTCCCTCAAGCCTCCGGGAGTCTGAAAACGGCCTCAAACGGGTCAAAAATTAGCTGGGAGGTGCGCACATGTGCAGTGCAGGTAAGGGCGGCAGGGCAGGGTGTTGTACACGCATGAGCAGAGAGGGAAGGGCGTATTACGTTGTGGGTGTTGTTGCATGCTTGCGACACAGAACAACAAAAAGGTTTGCCATCACTGTCCTATCCTTTCTTAGCCTATCCTCCTAGCCTTTCCTGCCTTGGTGGCGCAGTGGTTAGAATTAACAATTTAACTATTCGGCAGCGACTCATTAAACGTAAGCCCGGCTGAGTTTCAATACCCTGTTGTGGCATCCCGGCAAATCAAAGACAAAATAAACGCATGGTTTTATTTATTTTAACTTCCTGAATCCCTTCAGGCTGCTGTTGGAGATCGTTCTGGACACTCCAGGTTATTGGGTTTTGATGTGTTTGTGTTTCTGGATGTTGCTCGCCGGGTGAAGCTGGCATTGCGGGCATAATGGGGAAACCAGCCTTGCTGTTTTCTCTCGCAATATCTTCGCTTTTGTAATGCCATGCCTCAGGGAGGTTGTAAGGTGTGGTATGTAGGTGCCACAGAATTAAAACGAATATTCTGACCTGGTGGTCAAGGTTGGCTCAACCTTTCGTCCTTCCGAGGTCGGTAAAATGAGGCCCCAGATTGTTTGGGGCGGGGGGGGGGCAAGAGGCGGAGTCTCCAAGCAGTTTACAAAGTCAGCTTATTGCCCCACAACAATCTGAGGACAGAAGGGTGACCCAATCTTGAGCCGGTCAGTCTTGAACTTCTGGCAGTGGGAAGGGTGAGCCTGCAATCCTGCATTTTATTTTTATTTATTTATTTTGTCCAGCATGCATTTGATAATATATATAAGTATAAACATGATTATGAGTACGATACATGAAATAGATACGAATAAAAGTGAACATTAAGACAGGGACGGTAGGCACATTGGTGCACTAAAGGGATTTATTCCCATGCTTTTCGTCTTCAACACAACGAATTTCCGCAGTGGGAAAAGTAAATTTTACACTTCGGCAAGAAATACTACAGGCAGTTTTGGTCACCATGATACCAACAAAATTGGAGACTTCAGAAAGAGCGTAGCAAAGAGCAACAAGGAAGTTTAGGGGACGGGAGGCTCAAACATGTGAAGAATGGGTGCAAGAATTAAGTATATCTTGTTTAATGAAAAGGAGGAGTAGAGGGGACATGATAGCAGTCATCCAATATTTGAGGGGCTGTCATGGAGAGGAAGGAAGCACCTCAGAACAGGACAAGAAGTCATGGATGGACGAACATAAAAGCGATCCATCACTTCAATCAGAGTAGAGCTGGAAGGGACCCTGGAGGTCTTCGAGTCCAACCCTCTGCTCAAGCAGGACTCCCTATACCATTTCAGACAAGTGACTGTCCACTCTCAAATTCTGAAAGACTGCTATCACATTACCTCCAAACAAGTAGGAATTTTATGATCGTGAGAACAATCCCCCAGTACAACAACTTGCCTGGAGCGCCATTCATGCAAGTGGAAGAGGTGGCACACTCCTCACACAAATGGAGTTGTGCATGGGTGGCTGTCACGCTCTGTCTCAGACATACACACGCACGCACCAGTCAAGGTCACCAAGCTGGAAAGGCGAACAAAGCAAGAGAAGGAGGCTGTTGGGTTTCTAGTATCGTTCGAGGAATTGTATTATGCTTTTGAGACTCCTCCTCGTCCCGGGAAACTCCAGGGGGCCAAATCCTACGAGCAACGAGATCCCATGGAATCCATCCTCCAGGTGATGCCAGGTGACGGACACGCCATTGTCTTCCAGCCGTTTCTTGTACAGCAAGCCTTCGTCTCGTAAAATGTCGTACTCGCAGGTTAAAAGGAATGTCTCTGGAAACCGTCGTAGGATGGCGTCCTCCGTCAGGAGTGGCGAAAACGTGGCCTCGAAAGCTGCTGTGTATTCTTTGAAAAGAGCCTCTGAAAAGCGACCAGGTACGAACGGCACGTAACCTCGGCCTTTAAATTTTTCTGGAATATGTTCGGCGCTGATCCATTTCTGGTACTTGATCCTGAGCTTCTCCGGGACATGAGCGTTGAGCATCACTGCATCTGCGCCCAAGCTGTTTCCGGTGACATAAATCTTGCCAAAATGGCCGACATCTGTCTTTAATAAAAAGGGCACCCATTGGTTTTGCTGGTAAGAAGGCAGGTTGTAATCCAGAGCTTGGAGGAAAGGGAAGACGAGCACGTGGGCCCGGACCTGGGGCAGGTCCTGTCTGAGCACGAGTTGTTGAGAAATGGCCACCACAATGGAGCCTCCGATGCTGTCGCCACCCAACACAATCCGCTGAGGGTCCACGCCGAAGTCCACCGCATGCTTCAAAAAGTACGATACGGCCACGTAGCAGCTGCGCTGTTGAGCTGGGTAGGGGTGCTCTGGTGCCAAGGGATACCTAAACCAACAGTGAGTGAAAAGGAAATCTTTCAAATGCATTGGCATTCCTGTTGCTATTATTATTACCGTGTTTCCCCGAAAATAAGACCCTGACGTATATTTTTTTGCCATCAAAAAAAGGCACCAGGTCTTATTTTGGGGTGATGTCTTCCACTGACAAACCTCACTTGCGCACATTGCCCCCGGCCTCTTTTTCACTGTCAGAGGTCTTCAGGAATTTTTCTGCGGTTGACAAGGCTTTCCTGAAGGCCTCTGCAGCCGGTAACACAGCTCTGAGTCGATCCGGAGCTTTGTTATTAGCTCCAGAGGCCTTCAGGAAAGTCTTGCCAGCCTTGCTGGCTGCAGAAGAAATGGGCCAGCCAGGCAGGTGTCGGGGTGTGCGAGGCCTGGCTATCGTCCAAAGGTAAGTAGTAGGGCAGCTCCATCCTCCCCCCTCCCCCCCCCCCCAGCTTAATTTTTACCCATGCTGGAGTGGGCGGAGTCATAATCCGCTTATTTTGGGTGCATGTGTAAAAATCACGCTAGGGCTTACTTTCAGGGTAGGTTGTATTATTATTATTATCCATTTAATCATTAAACGTGAAACTCAGTCAACTGAACTTTTAAAATTGTCTCACAAATGTCGTTGACTGGCACTGATGGTTGATACGGGTTACTGCCAGAATAATAGTAACAGTAAGAATAGTAACCTTTATTGTCATTTTATGTATACAACAAATTTGATTTAGCCTCTATTGGTCCAATCCATAACAAAAATACAAGACAACATGAATAGTATAGAGAATAATCCTTGTCCAAGTAATTGGGGGAAGGGAAATGTTTTAATTAATCTCTCAGTCCCTTCCTTTAACTTTCCTGCTCTTAGCCACTGCCAGGTCCTGTTATTATCTGTTATTATGTTTTTAACGTATTCATGTTTAACGAATAGAAGTGTTATTGTTGTTGTTATTATTATTGTTGTTGTTATTATTATTATTATACACAAAAATGACAGTGTGCACAGCAAATGAGATAACCATGCTGGGTTTCGTATCACAAATCACTAGTCGAACACTTCCCAAGTGTTTAGGACTGCGTGATGTATCGGTGGATTATGCGAGCGGATCCCAGTAAGGTGGCCTTCTGCAGCTGACCAATGGTGATCTTGTCAGCGCCAATTGTTTTTAAGTGCTTGCCTAGGTCTTTATTATTATTATTATTATTGTTGTTGTTGATATTATTATTATTATTGATTTGATCTTCAATACGATTCACAGTGGGATTGGTAAAAACTCAACAGTTCAAGCCCTAATCAAGGAGCTAAGAGCTGTCAAAGTAAGATCTGAATATATAGGTATTATATTCTTATTAAAGATTTACTCTTCAGTTCAGTCCAGGACTAGTAAAAACTGAACAATTCAAGTCCTAAGCAAACACCTAAGAGTTGTTAAGGTAATATCTGAGTATGTGAGCACTTCTAATTAAGATAATGGTTGTTGTTATTATTATTATTAAATCTTTGGTGAGATTCACAGCCTTTGGGGCTGGTTGGTAGCTCAACAGCTCGAGTCCTAACCAAGGACCTAGGAACTGTTCAGGTAGCGTCCAAGGATAAAAGCTGTTCCAAGTAGGGTGGTTTTTTTTGTAGAATCAGGGTATTCAAGTCTGATAAATTCAGAATTTCCAAATAGCGAGGTATCCCTTTAGGTATTGCTCCAAGGGGTCCAATTACAGTTGGAATAACACACAATTTCTTTTTCCAAAGTCGTTCAACTTCAATTTGTAAGTCCCAGGACTTTGTGATTTTTTTCTTGCTGCATGTCCACAATTCATGCATCACCAGGTATTGCAATGTCAATGAGCCAAACCTTTTTCTTTTCAACTATTGTTATGTCAGATGTGTTGTGGGTCAAGTGCGTCTGAAGTCCCACAAGATCTTGACTTTTTCATTCTCTAGAACCTTCTCAACCTGATGTTCCCAGTAGTTGTTACTATACTCAAATCCAACCTTTTGGCATAGTTTCCAGTGAATGATTTTAGTAATTTGGTTATTATTAGTATTATTAGTATTATTATTAGTATTATTATTATTTGTAATTAGTATTAGTATTATTAATATTAGCAAAATAATAACAACAACAACAACAATAATAATAATAATAGATGATATAGCAGTTTTATTTTGAATTTCCCCTGTTGCAAAATGAACCTGAGCTCTCTTACCCAATAGCTACGACCACGGTGGCACTTTCCTGGGCGAAGAATCGACACAGCCTTTCGTGGCTTTCTGAAATATTTTTTTTAAAAAATTATTTAAAAAATCCAAATACATCCATTTTTTCCCATTTAGCTCAAACATTTCTCTGTCCCCTTTGTCAATCAAGGAAACAAATAAAAAAAACAGTTTATTATGAATCAAAGAGCAGAGACCAGGGAAAAAAACCCAAAACACTCAATTAAATATCCAGTATAAAATTCTAGAAGTGAAATAATAAATAGCAGATAAAATCTATATTAAAAAATCACCATTTTTCTCTCAGTGTCACATGGCTGAACGAATATACTATCATATCGATCCTTAAGCGGCTGAAGCGAGACATTGGTTAAGTTAGGTTTTCCTCCATTTTATGACCTTCCCTGCCTTGGTTGTTAAGCGAAACACTTCAGTACCCTGGTTGTTCAGCGAATCCAACTCCCCCCCACCATTGACTTAGGCTGGTCAGGTCACACACACACACACACACACACACACACAGGGACGCCGCGGCCATCATAAGTATGAGTCACACTGCCAAGGGTTTGCATTTTGACCCTGGAAAGAGTCATCAGTGTGAAACACGGTCCCAAGTCCCTGTGAGGACCCAAAGGGGTGTGGCACAAAGGCAACACAGTCAGATAATCAATAAGAGTCTCTTTATTAGCTCCAACTTGGCCCCCAACGTCCTGGTTACCTTCTGGGCTTGAGAAAAACTCTCCCAGGGACAGCCATTGGCTGCAGAGAATCAAGTCCAAAACGTGGTCAACACAAACTAACTTAAAGTCCAATCAAGGCAAGTGGAGGTCATTAGTCTGGCAGGGCAGGAGCAAGAATTCCAGACATGAAGGCACATCAATAACTCAACATGATTGTGAAGATACCAGAAACATAGATAACAAAAGTCAACACAAAATAACCTCAAGTTTGCTCCCAGCAGACTTAGCTCTCAGCTTGCATCTCTTTTAAACTCTTTTCCCAGGTGTGGCTAATCAAGGGAATCAGGGCCCCTTCCTCCCCCATAAGCCACGCAACCCACGTTGCTCCCTTTTTCGTTCCTCCCTGCATGCCCTAGGATGAAGACAGGGTGGGCCTGGGTCTTCCTATAAATCACCTCTCCCTTTTTCTCCCTCTCCCCTGCTCTGCCCAGCCGGACTTTGCCCTTCTCCAGTTTCCTCCACAGCCAAAGGGGCCACACTCCCACTCCCTGTCAGCTGTTTGGCTTCCTGCTTGGATTCAGACTCCAACAGGGACACGACAGTCCCCCCCCCCCTTTTTTGTGCTTCCTGGGGATGTCGTAAGTGGGAAGAACGGGCCCCCTTTTGTGATTTTGAATGGTCACTAAATGAGCCATTGTAAGCCGAGGACCATCCGTGTTTGGAGAACTTACTGAAGCTTCCGAAAATGCCCCCTCCTCCGTGAATCCACACAAGTCCCCTCCTCTTCTCAGGACTTGGAGTTTTGGACTGGTAGATCCTCACGGGCACGGTGTCGAAAAGAGTTTCCTTGATGCTCAAGTCACAGGGCCCCGGTGGAAGTACCCCGTCGACCAGGAACCTCCGTACTGCAAATTCATTGCAGATGCCCAGTTTTTCCAGGAGCGGAGCCTGTTCAGTGCAAAAAAAATGAAATAAAGAAGAAACCACATGGAAATGTTCAGAGAAATGCTAATCAAAAATGAAATGCTAATCAAAAATTGGAACAGAGCTGGAAGGGACCACAGAGGTCTTCTAGTCCAACCCCCTGCTCAATCAGGAGACAACAGTCCATTTCAATCAATCTATCAATCAGGAGGGAGCTGGAAGGGACCTTGGAGGTCCTCTAGTCCAACCCCCACTGCTCAAGCAGGAGACCTTATACTACCCCAGATAAGTGTTAAACTGCGCTCTCTGCTTTTTATTCAAAGGCATTTCACTTCTCATCCAAGAAGCTCTGAGATTTTTGGGCTGAAGAGCCGAAGAAGCTTCTTGGGTGAAAAGTGAAACATCTTCAAAGAAAAACCAAAGTCCAGTTGCCTCTTCAAAAAAGACAAAGTGGATTTTGGTTTTCCCAGGAAATTCCCTAACCAAATTGCTATTCCGGCCAGGAAAAAACACCGATTGATTTTATTATATTAATTTATTCCATGATTCAACTTTTATTAGGTTGGTTGTTTTTATATGAGGTTTTACATTCTGTGAGTTGCTCTGAGTCGCCCTGTGAAGAGTGGCGGCCATATAAATTCCCTACATAAAGAAATATTTATTTATTTGAAGCTAAGAATTCAAGCACTTACCGGTTTTTCAAAAATGCAGATGAGCAGATAGATGAGGCGAAGTTTTATTCCCTGGCTGAATCCTGGTGGTGTATGAATCCTGGTAAAATCGGAGTAAAGGATCCATCCGAGAATGAAAAATGGGACCAAAATGCAGAAATAAAATATCAGCATCCACAACTCTTGGCCAAATATCATTTCCATGTCGGAAGGATCCTGAAATCGGATTTTCTAGGAATCTGGTCCAAGGAAATTGCAGCCCCAGTTTAATTTCCTTTATATTTTTTGTGAGGTGCGCGTTGCCACGTCGTCCTTTTAGGAATGGAAAACAGGTGTGCACTTCGATCCCTTTTCTTGCATCCTTTAAATCCTGCAATTGGCCAATCTGTGTTCTGAACTCAACAACAGATTTACCTCTTTCCAAACCCTTCCCTGTTTGAAGATTACGCCATCTGGTTTCGATTTTCGTTGAACTTTTTAGATCACCCCGCAGATTAAAAAATTTTTATTTATGACTTTCGTTATGGAGGCATGCTTCTTTGCCAGAACAATTTTTCCCCAACGGAGACTTTCCCAGACGGGGAACTTAGCAATTAGACAGGTGAAAATATAATCAAGAGAATACTAGACTTTAAGGAAACTGGGTTAACATCAAAGATAAAGGATAACGAAGATACAGAATTCTTTTTAACTTGGGCTTTGTTTTATCAATGGTTAGATAATAAATTAGAAACTGGAAAAAAACTATTGTATATAAGGAAAGAATATTATTGTGACTGGAATTATGTAACAATAATCTTCTTTCCTTATATGCAACAGTATTGTTGTAAAATAGTATGAAAACAATGGCATTCATGTAAAATGACCCAGACAATACATTGTTTTCTAAATAATTAGTAAATAATATAGACGTTGTCCTAAAAGGCAGGAGGGCCTCGAATGCAATTCTATGCTGAGGGTTTTTTGGTGGTTTTTTTTTTTTTTTTTTTTTGATAATGACACATTTATAGGATTTTCATACCTTTTGATGAAGAAGATGGGAATAATCATCTAATCGAACAGCACTCTATTTAATGACCGTTTGAAGTCACAAGGGCTCTGAAAAACCTGACTTATGACCATTTTTCACACATGACCATTATGAGTAAAGGTTTTTCTGGAAGAACAAAACCACCAGAGGAAACGGCTCGCTTAACCACAGACATAAATAACAAGTATAATAGGAAAGTAACTAATTCTATATTCTATTCTATTCTGCATTGTATTCTATATTCTATCCCTATTCTATTCTATTCCTACCATATTCTGCATTCTATTTTATCTTCTATTCTATTCTAAATTTTATTGTCCTGTCCTGTCCTGCATTGGTGGCGCAGTGGTTAGAATGCAGGATTGCAGACTAATTCTTCTGACTGCCAGAAGTTCGATGCTGATCCAGATTGGTGTGGGGCAATAAGCTGACTTTGTAAACTGCTTGGAAACTCCGCCTCTTGCCCCCCCCCCGCCCCAAACAATCTGGGGCCTCATTTAACCGACCTCGGAAGGACGAAAGGTTGAGCCAACCTTGACACCAGGTCAGAACATTAGTTTTAATTCTGTGGCACCTACATACCACACCTTACAACCTCCCTGAGGCTTGGCATTACAAAAGCAAAGATATTGTGAGAGAAAACAGCAAGGCTGGTTTCCCCATTATGCCCGCAATGCCAGCTTCACCCGGCGAGCAACATCCAGAAACACACATCAAAACCCAACAACCTGGAGTGTCCAGAACAATCTCCAACAGCAGCCTGAAGGGATTCAGGAAATTAAAATAAATAAAACCATGCGTTTATTTTGTCTTTGGTCTGCCAGGATGCCACAACAGGATATTGAAACTCAGCCGGGCTTACGTTTAATGAGTCGCTGCCGAATAGTTAAATTGTTAATTTTATTTTTATTTATTTATTTTGTCCAGCATGCATTTGATAATATATATATGTATAAACATGATTATGAGTACAATACATGAAATAGATACGAATAAAAGTGAACATTAAGACAGGGACGGTAGGCACATTGGTGCACTAAAGGGATTTATTCCCACACTTTTCGTCTTCAACACAACGCATTTCCGCAGTGAGAAAAGTAAATTTTACACTTCGGCAAGAAATACTACATGCAATTTTAGTCACCGTGATACCAACAAAATTGGAGACTTCAGAAAGAGCGTAGCGAAGAGCAACAAGGAAGTTTAGGGGACGGGAGGCTCAAACATGTGAAGAATGGGTGCAAGAATTAAGTAAATCTCGTTTAATGAAAAGGAGGAGTAGAGGGGACATGATAGCAGTCACCAATATTTGAGGGGCTGTCATGGAGAGGAAGGAAGCACCTCAGAACAGGACAAGAAGTCATGGATGGACGAACATAAAAGCGATCCATCACTTCAATCAGAGTAGAGCTGGAAGGGACCCTGGAGGTCTTCGAGTCCAACCCTCTGCTCAAGCAGGACTCCCTATACCATTTCAGACAAGTGACTGTCCACTCTCTTAAAAACCTCCAGGAGTGGAGCATCCACAATTCCTGGTGGCAAGCAGTTCCACTGGTTAATTGCTCTCACTGTTAGGAACTTTCTCCTTAATTCTAGGTTGCTTCTTTCCTTTGTGAGTTTCCATCCATTGTTTCTCGTCCTGCCTTCAGGTTCTTTGGGAAATCAGTTGAAACCCCTCCCCCCTTGTTTGGGCAGCCCCTCAAATTCTGAAAGACTGCTATCACATTACCTCCAAACAAGTAGGAATTTTAATGACAACGGTGGTTGACGGTGATTGACTTTAATGACAAAGCACGAGAAGGAGGCTGTTGGGTTTCTAGTACCGTTCGAGGAATTGCATTATGGTTTTGAGACCCCTCCTCGTCCCGGGAAACTCCAGGGGGCCAAATCCTACGAGCAACAAGATCCCGTGGAATCCATCCTCCATGTGATGCCAGGTGACGGACATGCCATTGTCTTCCAGCCGTTTCTTGTATAGCAAGCCTTCATCTCGTAAAACGTCGTACTCGCAGGTTAAAAGGAACGTCTCTGGAAACCGTTGTAGGATGGCGTCCTCTGTCAGGAGTGGCGAAAACGTGGCCTCAAAACTTCTTGAGCATTCTTTGAAAAGAGCCTCTGAAAAGTGAACAGGTATGAATGGCACGTAACCTCGGCCTTTAAATTCTTCTGGAATATGTTCGGCGCTGATCCATTTCTGGTACTTGATCCTGAGCTTCTCCGGGACATGAGCGTTGAGCATCACTTCATCAGTGCCTGAGCTGTTTCCGGTGAGATAAAACTTGCCAAAATGGATGACTTCTGTCTTGAATAAAAGGGGCACCCATTGGTTTTGCTGGTAAGAAGGCAGGTTGAAATCCAGAGCTTGGAGGAAAGGGAAGACGAGCACGTGGGCCCGGACCTGGGGCAGGTCCTGTCTGAGCACGAGTTGTTGAGAAATGGCCACTATGTAGGAACCTCCACAGCTGTCGCCACCCAACACGATCCGCTGAGGGTCCACGCCGAAGTCCCCCGCATGCTTCAAAAAGTACGATACAGCCACGTAGCAGCTGCGCTGTTGAGCTGGGTAGGGGTGCTCTGGTGCCAAGGGATACCTAAACCAACAGTGAGTGAAAAGGAAATATTTCAAATGCATTGGCATTCCTGTTGCTATTATTATTACCGTGTTTCCCCGAAAATAAGACCCTGACGTATATTTTTTTTACCACCAAAAAAAGGCAGCAGGTCTTATTTTTGAGATTTGTCCTCCACTGACTAACCTCATTTGTGCGCGTCGCCGCCCCAGCCTCCTTTTCGCTGTCCGTGGCCTTCAGGAACTTCTTCTTCTGCAGCCGGCAAGGCTTTCCTGAAGGCCTATGCAGCCTTCAGGATCGATCCGGAGCTTTCTTATCTGCTCCAGAGGCCTTCAGGAATGCCCTGCCAGCCTTGCTGGCTGCAGAAGAAATGGGCCGGCTGGCAAGGCGGGTGTCAGGGTATGTGAGGCCTGGCTACAACTCTCCAAAGGTAAGTAGTAGGGCAGCTCCACCCTCCATCCCCACTCTAGCTTAATTTTTACCCATGCATTCTGGAGTGAGCAGGGTCTTAATTACAGCTTATTTGGAGGGGATAGGGCTTATATTGGGTGCATGTATAAAAATCAAGCTAGGACTTACTTTCAGGGTAGGTTGTATTATTATTATCCTTTTATTCATTAAACATGAAACTCAGTCAACTGAACTTTTAAAATTGTATCATAAATGTCACTGACTGGCACTGATGGTTCATATGGTTTCCTGCCAGCATAATAATAATAATAGTAATAATAGTAAGCTTTATTTTCATCGTACATCATACAACGAATTTCATCATACAACAAATTTGGTTTAATTCGTTGGTGCAATCCATAACAAAAATACAAGACAACATTTATAGTATAGAGCAATGGTGGCTAATCTTTTTGGGCAAAGGAACTGTTCAGGTAGCGTCGGAGGATATAAGCTGTTCCAAGTAGGGTGGTTTTTTTTGTAGAATCAGGGTATTCAAGTCTGATAAATTCAGAATTTCCAAATAGCGAGGTATCCCTTTAGGTATTGCTCCAAGGGGTCCAATTACAATTGGGATCACACACTATTTCTTTTTCCAAAGTCACTCAACTTCAATTTGTAAGTCCCAGGACTTTGTGATTTTTTTCTTGCTGCATGTCCACAATTCGCGCATCACCGGGTATTGCAATGTCAATGAACCAAACCTTTTTCTTTTCAACTATTGTTATGTCAGGTGTGTTGTGGGTCAAGTGCCTGTCAGTCTGAATTCTGAAGTCCCACAAGATCTTGACTTTTTCATTCTCCAGAATCATCTCAACCTGATGTTCCCAGTAGTTGTTACTATACTCAAATCCACTTTTGGCACAGTTTCCAGTGAATGATTTTAGCAACTCGGTTATTATTAGTATTAGTATTAGTAGCAGTAGTACTGTTAGTATTGTTATTAGTATTGTTAGTATTGTTAATAGTATTATTAGTAGTAGTATTAGCATTAATAATAACAATAATAACAGATGATGTGGCAGTTTAATTTTGAATTTCCCCTGTTGCAAAATGAACCTGAGCTCTCTTACCCGATAGCTACGACCACGGTGGCACTTTCCTGGGCGAAGAATCGACACAGCCTTTCGTGGCTTTCTGAAATATTTTTTAAAAAATGTCAAAAAAATCTGAATATATCCATACATCAAACCGTCTGTGTTTGGAGAACTTACTGAAGCTTCCGAAAATGCCCCCTCCTCCGTGAATCCACACAAGTCCCCTCCTTTTCTCAGGACTTGGAGTTTTGGACTGGTAGATCCTCACGGGCACGGTGTCGAAAAGAGTTTCCTTGATGCTCAAGTCACAGGGCCCCGGAGGAAATATCCCATCCATCACAAACCTCCGTACCGCAAGTGCGCTGCAGATGCCCAGTTTTTCCAGGAGTGGAGTCTGCTCAGTGCAAAAAAAATAAAATGAAATAAAGAAGAAACCACATGGAAAGATTCAGAGAAATTCTAATCAAAAATGAAATGCTAATCAAAAATTGGAACAGAGCTGGAAGGGACCACAGAGGTCTTCTAGTCCAACGCCCACTGCTCAAGCAGGAGACCTTATACTACCCCAGATAAGTGTTAAACTGCGCTCTCTGCTTTTTATTCAAAGGCATTTCACTTCTCAACCAAGAAGCTCTGAGATTTTTGGGCTGAAGAGCCGAAGTAGCTTCTTGGGTGAAAAGCGAAACAACTTCAAAGAGAAACCAAAGTCCAGTTGCCTCTTCAAAAAAGACAAAGTGGATGTTGGTTTTCCCAGGAAATTCCCCTAACCAAATTGCTATTCCGGCCAGGAAAAAACCACCCGATTGATTTTATTATATTAATTTATTCCATGACTCAACTTTTATTAGGTTGGTTGTTTTTATATGAGGTTTTGCATTCTGTGAGTTGCTCTGAGTCGCCCTGTGCGGAGTGGTGGCCATATAAATTCCCTACATAAAGAAATATTTATTTATTTGAAGCTATGAATGCAAGCGCTTACCAGTTTGATCAAAATGCCGATGGACAGATAGATGAGGCGAAGTTTTATCCCCTGGCTGATTCCTGGTGGTATATGAATCCTGGTAAAATCGGAGTAAAGGATCCACCCGAGAATGAAAAATGGGACCAAAATGCAGAAATAAAATATCAGCATCCACAACTCTTGGCCAAATATCATTTCCATGTCAGAAGGATCCTGAAATCGGATTTTCTAGGAATCTGGTCCAAGGAAATTGCAGCCCCAGTTTAATTTCCTTTATATTTTTTGTGAGGTGCGCGTTGCCACGTCGTCCTTTTAGGAATGGAAAACAGGTGTGCACTTCGATCCCTTTTCTTGCATCCTTTAAATCCTGCAATTGGTCAGCCCGTGTTCTGAATTCAACAACAGATTGGCCTCTTTCCAAACCCTTCCCTGTTTGAAGATTACGCCATCTGGTTTCGATTTTTGTTGGACTTTTTAGATCACCCCGCAGATTAAATGTTATTTTTGTTTATGACCTTCGTTATGGAGGCACGCTGCTTTGCCAGAACAATTTTTCCCCAATGGAGACTTTCCCAGATGGGGAAGTTAGCAATGAGACAGGTGAAAATATAATCAAGAGAATACTAGACTTTAAGGAAACTGGGTTAACATCAAAGATAAAGGATAACGAAGTTACAGAATTCTTTTTAACTTGGGCTTTGTTTTATCAATGGTTATATAATAAATTAGAAACTGGAAAAAAAACTATTGTATATAAGGAAAGAATATTATTGTGACTGGAATTATGTAACAATAATCTTCTTTCCTTATATGCAACAGTATTGTTGTAAAATAGTATGAAAACAATGGCATTCATGTAAAATGACCCAGACAATACATTGTTTTCTAAATAATTAGTAAATAATATAGACGTTGTCCTAAAAGGCAGGAGGGCCTCGAATGCAATTCTATGCTGAGGGTTTTTTGGTGGTGGTTTTTTTTTTTGATAATGACACATTTATAGGATTTTCATACCTTTTGATGAAGAAGATGGGAATAATCATCTAATCGAACAGCACTCTATTTAATGACCGTTTGAAGTCACAAGGGCTCTGAAAAACCTGACTTACAACCATTTTTCACACATGACCATTATGAGTAAAGGTTTTTCTGAAAGAACAAAACCACCAGAGGAAACAGCTCGCTTAAGCACAGACATAAATAACAAGTATAATAGGAAAGTAACTAATTCTATATTCTATTCTATTCTGCATTGTATTCTATATTCTATCCCTATTCTATTCTATTCCTACCATATTCTGCATTCTATTTTATCTTCTATTCTATTCTAAATTTTATTGTCCTGTCCTGTCCTGCATTGGTGGCGCAGTGGTTAGAATGCAGGATTGCAGACTAATTCTTCTGACTGCCAGAAGTTCGATGCTGATCCAGATTGGTGTGGGGCAATAAGCTGACTTTGTAAACTGCTTGGAAACTCCGCCTCTTGCCCCCCCCCGCCCCAAACAATCTGGGGCCTCATTTAACTGACCTCGGAAGGACGAAAGGTTGAGCCAACCTTGACACCAGGTCAGAACATTAGTTTTAATTCTGTGGCACCTACATACCACACCTTACAACCTCCCTGAGGCATGACATTACAAAAGCAAAGATATTGCGAGAGAAAACAGCAAGGCTGGTTTCCCCATTATGCCCGCAATGCCAGCTTCACCCGGCGAGCAACATCCAGAAACACAAACACATCAAAACCCAACAACCTGGAGTGTCCAGAACAATCTCCAACAGCAGCCTGAAGGGATTCAGGAAATTAAAATAAATAAAACCATGCGTTTATTTTGTCTTTGATCTGCCGGGATGCCACAACAGGATATTGAAACTCAGCCGGGCTTACGTTTAATGAGTCGCTGCCGAATAGTTAAATTGTTAATTTTATTTTTATTTATTTATTTTGTCCAGCATGCATTTGATAATATATATATGTATAAACATGATTATGAGTACAATACATGAAATAGATACGAATAAAAGGGAACATTAAGACAGGGACGGTAGGCACATTGGTGCACTAAAGGGATTTATTCCCACGCTTTTCGTCTTCAACACAACGCATTTCCGCAGTGAGAAAAGTAAATTTTACACTTCGGCAAGAAATACTACATGCAATTTTAGTCACTGTGATACCAACAAAATTGGAGACTTCAGAAAGAGCGTAGCGAAGAGCAACAAGGAAGTTTAGGGGACGGGAGGCTCAAACATGTGAAGAATGGGTGCAAGAATTAAGTATATCTTGTTTAATGAAAAGGAGGAGTAGAGGGGACATGATAGCAGTCATCCAATATTTGAGGGGCTGTCATGGAGAGGAAGGAAGCACCTCAGAACAGGACAAGAAGTCATGGATGGACGAACATAAAAGCGATCCATCACTTCAATCAGAGTAGAGCTGGAAGGGACCCTGGAGGTCTTCGAGTCCAACCCTCTGCTCAGGCAGGACTCCCTATACCATTTCAGACAAGTGACTGTCCACTCTCAAATTCTGAAAGACTGCTATCACATTACCTCCAAACAAGTAGGAATTTTATGATCGTGAGAACAATCCCCCAGTACAACAACTTGCCTGGAGCGCCATTCATGCAAGTGGAAGAGGTGGCACACTCCTCACACAAATGGAGTTGTGCATGGGTGCCTGTCACACTCTGTCTCACACATACACACACACGCACCAGGCAAGGTCACCAAGCTAGAAAGGCGAACAAAGCACGAGAAGGAGGCAGTTGGGTTTCTAGTACTGTTCGAAGAATTGGATTATGCTTTTGAGACCCCTCCTCGTCCCGGGAAACTCCAGGGGCCCAAATCCTACGAGCAACGAGATCCCATGGAATCCATCCTCCATGTGATGCCAGGTGACGGACATGCCATTGTCTTCCAGCCGTTTCTTGTATAGCAAGCCTTCATCTCGTAAAATGTCGTACTCGCAGGTTAAAAGGAACGTCTCTGGAAACCGTCGTAGGATGGCGTCCTCCGTCAGGAGTGGCGAAAACGTGGCCTCAAAAACTGCTGTGTATTCTTTGAAAAGAGCCTCTGAAAAGCGAGCAGGTACGAACGGCACGTAACCTCGGGCTTTAAATTCTTCTGGAATATGTTCGGCGCTGATCCATTTCTGGTACTTGATCCTGAGCTTCTCTGGGACATGAGCGTTGAGCATTACTTCATCTGAGCCCGAGCTGTTTCCGGTGACATAAATCTTGCCAAAATGGCCGACATCTGTCTTTAATAAAAGGGGCACCCATTGGTTTTGCTGGTAAGAAGGCAGGTTGAAATCCAGAGCTTGGAGGAAAGGGAAGACGAGCACGTGGGCCCGGACCTGGGGCAGGTCCTGTCTGAGCACGAGTTGTTGAGAAATGGCCACCACAATGGAGCCTCCGATGCTGTCGCCACCCAACACAATCCGCTGAGGGTCCACGCCGAAGTCCACCGCATGCTTCAAAAAGTACGATACAGCCACGTAGCAGCTGTGCTGTTGAGCTGGGTAGGGGTGCTCTGGTGCCAAGGGATACCTAAACCAACAGTGAGTGAAAAGGAAATATTTCAAATGCATTGGCATTCCTGTTGCTATTATTATTACCATGTTTCCCCGAAAATAAGACCCTGACGTATATTTTTTTTACCACCAAAAAAAGGCAGCAGGTCTTATTTTTGAGATTTGTCCTCCACTGACTAACCTCATTTGTGCGCGTCGCCCCCAGCCTCCTTTTCGCTGTCCGTGGCCTTCAGGAACTTCTTCTTCTGCAGCCGGCAAGGCTTTCCTGAAGGCCTATGCAGCCTTCAGGATCGATCCGGAGCTTTCTTATCTGCTCCAGAGGCCTTCAGGAATGCCCTGCCAGCCTTGCTGGCTGCAGAAGAAATGGGCCGGCTGGCAAGGCGGGTGTCAGGGTATGTGAGGCCTGGCTACAACTCTCCAAAGGTAAGTAGTAGGGCAGCTCCACCCTCCATCCCCACTCTAGCTTAATTTTTACCCATGCATTCTGGAGTGAGCAGGGTCTTAATTACAGCTTATTTGGAGGGGATAGGGCTTATATTGGGTGCAAGTATAAAAATCAAGCTAGGACTTACTTTCAGGGTAGGTTGTATTATTATTATCCTTTTATTCATTAAACATGAAACTCAGTCAACTGAACTTTTAAAATTGTATCATAAATGTCACTGACTGGCACTGATGGTTCATATGGTTTCCTGCCAGCATAATAATAATAATAGTAATAATAGTAAGCTTTATTTTCATCGTACATCATACAACGAATTTCATCATACAACAAATTTGGTTTAGCCTCTACTGGTGCAATCCATAACAAAAATACAAGACAACATTTATAGTATAGAGCAATGGTGGCTAATCTTTTTGGGCAAAGGAACTGTTCAGGTAGCGTCGGAGGATAAAAGCTGTTCCAAGTAGGGTGGTTTTTTTTGTAGAATCAGGGTATTCAAGTCTGATAAATTCAGAATTTTGAAATAGTGAGGTATCCCTTTAGGTATTGCTCCAAGGGCTACAATTACAATTGGGATCACACACTATTTCTTTTTCCAAAGTCACTCAACTTCAATTTGTAAGTCCCAGGACTTTGTGATTTTTTTCTTGCTGCATGTCCACAATTCGTGCATCACCGGGTATTGCAATGTCAATGAACCAAACCTTTTTCTTTTCAACTATTGTTAAGTCAGGTGTGTTGTGGGTCAAGTGCCTGTCAGTCTAAATTCTGAAGTCCCACAAGATCTTGACTTTTTCATTCTCCAGAATCATCTCAACCTGATGTTCCCAGTAGTTGTTACTATACTCAAATCCACTTTTGGCACAGTTTCCAGTGAATGATTTTAGCAACTCGGTGGTTGTTATTTATTATTATTATTATTATTATTATTATTATTATTATTATTAGTAGTAGTAGTAGTAGTAGTAGTAGTAGCAGCAGCAGTAGCAGTAGCAGTAGTATTGTTAGTATTGTTAGTATTGTTATTAGTATTGTTAGTATTGTTAATAGTATTATTATTAGTAGTAGTATTAGCATTAATAATAATAATAGATGATGTGGCAGTTTAATTTTGAATTTCCCCTGTTGCAAAATGAACCTGAGCTCTCTTACCCGATAGCTACGACCACGGTGGCACTTTCCTGGGCGAAGAATCGACACAGCCTTTCGTGGCTTTCTGAAATATTTAAAAAAAAATGTCAAAAAAATCTGAATATATCCATACATCAAACCGTCTGTGTTTGGAGAACTTACTGAAGCTTCCGAAAATGCCCCCTCCTCCGTGAATCCACACAAGTCCCCTCCTTTTCTCAGGACTTGGAGTTTTGGACTGGTAGATCCTCACGGGCACGGTGTCGAAAAGAGTTTCCTTGATACTCAAGTCACAGGGTCCCGGAGGAAATACCCCATCCATCACAAACCTCCGTACCGCAAGTGCACTGCAGATGCCCAGTTTTTCCAGGAGCGGAGCCTGTTCAGTGCAAAAAAAATGAAATAAAGAAGAAACCACATGGAAATGTTCAGAGAAATGCTAATCAAAAATGAAATGCTAATCAAAAATTGGAACAGAGCTGGAAGGGACCACAGAGGTCTTCTAGTCCAACCCCCTGCTCAATCAGGAGACAACAGTCCATTTCAATCAATCTATCAATCAGGAGGGAGCTGGAAGGGACCTTGGAGGTCTTCTAGTCCAACCCCCACTGCTCAAGCAGGAGACCTTATACTACCCCAGATAAGTGTTAAACTGGACTTTCTGCTTTTTATTCAAAGGCATTTCACTTCTCATCCAAGAAGCTCTGAGATTTTTGGGCTGAAGAGCCGAAGGAGCTTCTTGGGTGAAAAGCGAAACATCTTCGAAGAAAAACCAAAGTCCAGTTGCCTCTTCAAAAAAGACAAAGTGGATTTTGGTTTTCCCAGGAAATTCCCCTAACCAAATTGCTATTCCGGCCAGGAAAAAAACACCCGATTGATTTTATTATATTAATTTATTCCATGATTCAACTTTTATTAGGTTGGTTGTTTTTATATGAGGTTTTACATTCTGTGAGCTGCTCTGAGTTGCCCTGTGCGGAGTGGCGGCCATATAAATTCCCTACATAAAGAAATATTTATTTATTTGAAGCTAAGAATTTAAGCGCTTACCGGTTTTTCAAAAATGCAGATGAGCAAATAGATGAGGCGAAGTTTTATTCCCTGGCTGAATCCTGGTGGTGTATGAATCCTGGTAAAATCGGAGTAAAGGATCCATCCGAGAATGAAAAATGGGACCAAAATGCAGAAATAAAATATCAGCATCCACAACTCTTGGCCAAATATCATTTCCATGTCGGAAGGATCCTGAAATCGGATTTTTTAGGAATCTGGTCCAAGGAAATTGCAGCCCCAGTTTAATTTCCTTTATATTTTTTGCGAGATGCGCGTTGCCACGGCGTCCTTTTAGGAATGGAAAACAGGTGTGCACTTCGATCCCTTTTCTTGCATCCTTTAAATCCTTTAATTGGTCAACCCGTGTTTTGAACTCAAGAACAGAATGATCTTTTTCCAAACCCTTCCCTGCTTAAAGGTTACACCATCCGGCTTCAGTTTTTATTGAACTTTTTAGATCACCCCGCAGATTAAATGTTATTTTTGTTGATGACCTTCGTTATGGAGGCACGCTGCTTTGCCAGAACAATTTTTCCCCAATGTATCAGAGGTAGTATTCATCCGGTTCAGACTGGTTCTGTCGTACGGGTTGCGGAAATTTTGAGTAGTTTGGAGAACCGGCAAATACCACGAAGAGAGTTTGCTCTCACAGAACCGGTAGGAAAAACTGGAATGCCACCACTAGTATGTAATGTATGTATGTATGTATGTATGTATGTATATTTCTGCTGCTGAGTTGCTTCATTTGAGCCATTGTCCAATGTACCCCTTCATCCTGGGAAAATTTATCGCACAAGGAATTAATCTGGCAATTCAGGAAAAATTGCAGACTGCCAGAGAAAACCCAAATTCTGCAACTGTTCTTCGTATGTTTTCGTCTCCAGGCCTTTCCATCATCCTAATTGCTCTTCTCTGCATTTTTTCCCAAAGTCTCAATCTCTGTTTTGTAATATGTGGTGACCTAAACGGGTCACAGTGTTCCGGGCACGACCTTACTAAGGCCTTGTAAAGCTTCCCATGATGCTTATTCTATTTGTCAATTAATGCAACCTAGGATTGCATTGGCTTTTTTGGCTTCCGCCGCACACGGCTGGCTCACATGGAAGGGAATCATCTAATAGCATTCCATTTAATGACTGTTTGCAGTTACAAGGGCCCTGAAAAACGTGACTTACAACCAGTTTTCACACTTATGACCTTCATGAGGGAAGGTCCTCAGAAAGAACAAAACTGCCAGAAGAAATAGCTCGCTTAACCACAGACTTAAATAATTAGTATAACAGGAAAGTACTCCAAGTAACCGTAACATATCCATCCCCGAAGGGGTTTCAAAGCGGGGAGTACCGTGTTTCTCATATAATAAGGCTGGGTCTTATTTATTTTTTTGAGCCCCGAAAAAATGGCTAGGCCGTCTTTTCGGGGGTGACTTAATTCCCCCCCCCTTGCATCTTCGGGCGGGCGGCGACGGCTTGAATGTTGACCTCGGCGTTGGTGGGGCACTTCATATCGGGGTCAACGCAGGCAGCACCATATCCGGGTGTGCAACAAAAGTACTTCCTAACGGCAAGCCCCCCCCACCATTCCCCCCCATTTCGCATGTTTTAATATAGGCCTTCATTTCACAAGGAGAGTTCTCCACTCCTCTACTCGTTGTAGAATACCTTATGCCACCAGACTTGAAATTCTACAACTAGAAAATCTTGAATTACGCCGTCTTTGGTCTGATTTAAGTATGGTATATAAAATCATACACTGCAATGTCCTACCTGTCAATGAATACTTCAGCTTCAACCATAACAACACAAGAGCACACAATAGATACAAACTCAAGGTTAACCGCACCAAACTTGATTGCAGGAAATACGACTTCAGCAACAGAGTGGTCAATGTCTGGAATACTCTACCCGACTCTGTAGTTTCTTCCCCAAACCCCAAAAACTTTAACCTTAGACTGTCTACTATTGACCTCACCCCTTTCCTAAGAGGTCTGTAGGGGGCCTGCATAAGCGCACCAATGTGCCTACCCTCCCTATCCTATTGTTTCTCTTATTCTTCTTTTATTTTTCTTATATGTACCCATTTCATGTATTCACAACTATGTATACACTTATACTTATTATCTTGTAAACAATTGGCAAATCAAATAAATAAAATAAATAAATAAATTTGGGGGGAAGGGCTTAATTTCATTTCATGCCCATAAAACATGCTGGGACTTCATATTGGGGGAGGCCGTATTGTTGGAGAAACAGGGTAGAAATATTTGATCTGCAAAAGAGCTGCCAGAGGAAATAGCTAACTGAGCCAAAGAAGGGAGGCCTAAAAATTGTGGCCGGCAGAAAACATTCCGAAAAATAGGTGGTTCGTCTAAGAAGTAGATCACCGTAGTAAGCAAAGTGCATGCTTAAAATGCCGACACGCCTTATGTATATAATCTGCTAATCATAATGCACATATGATCTCGGGAAACCTGTAGGAGGCGGTCAGAACAGTGTGTAACCTCATAGTGCGTCGGCTAATGGGGAACAAGGTGGGATGTGGTAGCCGGGGTAGGGAATATTGATTGGAGATAATTGGAGAGAACCAGTCCTAACTCGTCAAGCTATTAGAGCTGCTTCCCGCTTGTTGCAACAGAACTTTGAACAACTTTTATTGTCACATCGAATGTTCATTAATCGGCCTTACATTAAAATGAGATTTTAAGGTCTTCCCTCTAGAAAGAGTGCAGAGAAGAGGAACCAGGATGATTAGGGGGGCTGGAGGCTAAAACATACGAAGAACGGTTGCAGGAACTGGGCCTGGCTGGTCTAGGGAAGAAGAGAAGGACCAGGAGAGCAGCCTTCCAATATTTGAGGGGCTGCCCCAGAGAGGAGGAAGGGGGTCAAGCTATTTTTCCAAAGTACCCGAAGGCCAGACAAGGAACAATGGATGGAAACTGACCCAGGAGAGATTCAACCTGGAAAGAAGGAGAAATTTTCTGCCAGTGAGGACAGTCAACCCATGGAACAGAAGTTGCGGGAGCTTCATCATCCTTTCAAGAAGAGACTGGACTCTCATCTGTCAGAAATGGTATGGGGTCTCCTGCTTGGGCAGGGGGTTGGACTAGATGACCTCCAAGGTCCCTTCCAACTCTATTATTCTACATCTACTTCTCTACCTGCTTGCCTTTTGCAATTGGTTCGTTAAGTTGGTCCACCTTTTAGTGACACTGAAATAATAGAGCCGAAACTTTTTGCTTTCGGGATTTCCTTTTTTATTTATTTATTTATTTTATTTTATTTTGTCAAGCAATTATTAGATAACAGGGATAAGTATAAACATGGTTACGAATACATGAAATGGATAAGAATAAGAAAAAGAAACAATAGGACAGGGACGCTAGTAGGCACTTTGGTGCGCTTATGCACACCCCTTGCAGACCTCTTAGGAATGGATATTCTCTTCCTTTCCCTCTTCCCTCCATTCTTTTCTCTCCTTCCTTCCTTTTATTTTTTATTTTATTTGTCAAGGAAGCGTTAGATAACAGGGATAAGTATAAACATGGTTATGAATACCTGAAAAAATAGGACCAACTCTCTTCATACTCTACATAAACGACCTCTGTGATCATATTAAGAGCAATTGCGTTCTCTTCGCTGATGATGTAAAGCTGTTCAATACCACAGACAATACTGCTACCCTACAAAAAGATCTTGACTATGTATCAGAATGGTCAAACAAATGGCAACTTCAAATCTCAACAAATAAATGCTCTGTCTTACATATTGGCAAAAAAAATCAGAAAATAAAATACAAGCTGAATAGTCAAGATCTTGTTGATGACCCAAGCTCTGTAAAGGACCTTGGAATACTCACCTCTAATGATCTAAGTGCTAGAGCCCACTGCAACTACATAGCCAAAAAGGCATTAAGAGTTGTTAACCTAATCCTACGTAGCTTTTTCTCTGGTAATATCACATTACTAACCAGAGCATACAAAACATTTGCTAGACCAATACTCGAATACAGTTCATCAGTCTGGAACCCATACTACGTATCTGATATTAGCACAATTGAGAAAGTCCAGAAATATTTCACAAGAAGAGTTCTCCACTCCTCTACTCGCTGTAGAATACCTTATGCCACCAGACTTGAAATTCTAGAACTAGAAAACCTTGAATTACGCCGTCTTCGGTCTGACTTAAGCATGGTATATAAAATCATACATTGCAATGTCCTACCTGTCAATGAATACTTCAGCTTCAACCATAACAACACAAGAGCACACAATAGATACAAACTCAAAGTAAACCGCACCAAACTTGATTGCAGGAAATACGACTTCAGCAATAGAGTGGTCAATGTCTGGAATACTCTACCCGACTCTGTAGTTTCTTCCCCAAACCCCAAAAACTTTAACCTTAGACTGTCTACTATTGACCTCACCCCTTTCCTAAGAGGTCTGTAGGGGGCGTGCATAAGCGCACCAACGTGCCTACCGTCCCTGTCCTATTGTTTCTCTTATTCTTCTTTTATTTTTCTTATATGTACCCATTTCATGTATTCACAACTATGTATACATTTATACTTATTATCTTGTAAACAATTGGCAAATCAAATAAATAAATAAATGAAATGGATAATAATTAAAAGGGAACATTGGGACAGGGACGCTATGCACGCCCCTTGCAGACCTCTCAGGAAAGGGGTGAGGTCAATAGTGGACAGTCTGAGGTTAAAGTTTTTGGCGTTTGGGGAAATCCCTTGCAGAGGGATTCCCCTCGCGCACGCACACACCACACACACACACAGACACATACGCCAGCGGAGGAGACTTATTCCCCGCCCCCCCCGCCCCCCCGCGCAAAACCTGACCCAACCCGCCCCACGGGGAGGGGTTTTGCACGGCACCGCCCCGGGCGCACCCCGCAAAAAATCCCCAAAGCTGCGACTTTCTCTTCCTCCGCCTGCTTGTGCTTCAAAGCCACCTCCTCCGCCGTCATGTGAGTTTCCTCCGGGGGTCTTGGTTGTTTTTAAAATATATATATACATATAATTTTGCAAGCCCCCCGCCCTCCCCAGCGGCGGGGAAAAGTTCGGGCGCCGCTTTTGCAAAGTCTCATTTGCAACAGGGCGCCCGCCGCTCCGCTCCGGCGCCCTCACGTCTCCTTTCCTTCCATTCCCAAACCCCCTCCCCCAAAAATAGGGGGTGGGGGTGAGAGAAGGAAGCCGAGTTAGAAGGGACCCCGGGCGGGGCGGGGGGGTGGGGGAGAAGGCTAGGCAGGGCCGTGGCCGGAGGAGAAGGCCGAGACTTGCAGGCCGGGGCTGGGACGGGACGGGACAGGAGTCGCGACTTTTTGGGGAGTCGCCCTTTTCTCGGCCCGCCTTGAATTCGGAGCTAATAAAAGACTTGCTACCCAAGTGGGTCTGACTCCGGATCTGTTGCAACGACGTTGTTCTTGGGTTTGTTTGTTTTTTTACCCCGAAAGAGGGTTTGGTTGCAACTAGTTGCAAAGAAAAGCGAAAGGGGGAAAGAAAAGAAAAGAAAAGAAAAAAAAACCCAGCTCGGGGCGATGCCCATTTCCGGGACAGGCGGAGCTCCGACCCGGCTCTGGCATAGGAACCCGGGCCTGTTTCGGCTCCCCTAGCAGGCGGGGAAGAGAACGGAGAGCCCTGAGCCGCTTTGGCGATGGGGGGTTTGGGGGCCTCTGTGTGGCTCTACTAGGAGGTTTTACCTGGCGAACCAGGATTGTCTGCAGGCTGGAATTGGGCTTCGGTCGGAATGGGGACCTTGGAGGTCTTCTAGTCCAACCCCTGCTCAAGAATGAGACCCTAGACCAGGGGTGTCCAACCTTGGCAACTTTAAGACTTGTGGACTTCAACTCCCAGAATTCCTCAGCCAGCAAAGCTGGCTGAGGAATTCTGGGAGTTGAAGTCCACAAGTCTTAAAGTTGCCAAGGTTGGACACCCCTGCCCTAGACCATTTCAGTCAATCCATTATAGAGCTGGAAGGGACCTTGGAGGTCGTCTAGTCCAACCCCCTGCTCAAGAATGAGACCCTAGACCGTTTCAATCAATCCATTATAGAGCTGGAAGGGACCTTGGAGGTCTTCTAGTCCACCCCTGCTCAAGAATGAGACCCTAGACCATTTCAGTCAATCCATTATAGAGCTGGAAGGGACCTTGGAGGTCTTCTAGTCCACCCCCTGCTCAAGAATGAGACCCTAGACCATTTCAATCAATCCATTATAGAGCTGGAAGGGACCTTGGAGGTCTTCTAGTCCACCCCCTGCTCAAGAATGAGACCCTAGACCATTTCAATCAATCCATTATAGAGCTGAAGGATTTGGGTCTAGTCCACCCCTGCTCAGAATGAGACCCTAGACCATTTCAATCAATCCATTATAGAGCTGGAAGGGACCTTGGAGGTCTTCTAGTCCAACCCCCTGCTCAAGCAGGAGATCCTATAGCATCTCAGACAAAATATGTCTGTTTAGTCTCTTCTTTCGAAACCTCCAGGGATGGAGCACCCACAACTTCTGGTGGCCAGCTGTTCCACAGGTTAATTGATGGTGGTGTGTGAATGGATACTGGTACCCAGTGTTTATAAATGGCCGTCTGGCAATAACCTGGCTTGTCTTTTTTTTTATGTGGAGGTCTGGGGATCCTGTATCCGGCTCTGCCTCCAGCAGTAACCGACGTCTTCAGCAGACTCAGAACCAAGTTGATGAGGTAGGTATGGCCAGGTTCTTCAGAACCAGGATGGTGGGTGAAGCTGCAGCACCTTAGGATGGCAACCAGTTGATGACCTTCCTGAAGGGTCTATCATTGGAAGGATCCAACCAGTTGAGGGCTTTTTGAAGGGTCTATCATTAGAAGGATCCAACCAGTTGAGGGCTTCTTGAAGGGTCTATCATTAGAAGGACCCAACCAGTTGAGGGCTTCTTGAAGGGTCTGTCATTCGAAGGACCCAACCAGTTGAGGGCTTCTTGAAGGGTCTGTCATTATAAGGACCCAACCAGTTGAGGATTTCCTGAAGGGTCCATCATTGGAAGGACCCAAGCAGTTGAGGGCTTCTTGAAGGGTCTTATCATTAGAAGGACCCAACCAGTTGAGGGCTTCTTGAAGGGTCTGTCATTCGAAGGACCCAACCAGTTGAGGGCTTCTTGAAGGGTCTGTCATTATAAGGACCCAACCAGTTGAGGATTTCCTGAAGGGTCCATCATTGGAAGGACCCAAGCAGTTGAGGGCTTCTTGAAGGGTCCATCATTGGAAGGATCCAACCAGTTGAGGACTTCTTGAAGGGCCCATCAGTTGAAGGACCCAACCAGTTGAGTTCTAGTCCAACCCCCTTGCACAAGCAGGAGACCCTAGACCATTTCAACCAACCAACCAATCAATCAGGATAGAGCTGGAAGGGACCTTGGAGGTCTTCTACTCCAACCCTGTACTCCAGCAGGAAGACCCTAGACCCATTTCAATCCATCCATCAAAAAGCCTTAGGGTGAAGTATGGCTGATAAAGGGGGGGAAAAACCAGCGCCATCTCCTGCTTGTGCAAGGGGGTTGGTCTGGAGGACCTCCGTGGTCCCTTCTAGCCTTTAACGGTCCCGTGTTCTGAACCCTTTTCTTCTAGGTGGTGGATATCATGAGGGTGAACGTCGACAAGGTTTTGGAGAGGGATCAGAAGCTTTCCGAGCTAGATGATCGCGCCGACGCCTTGCAAGCCGGAGCCGCTCAGTTTGAGACGAACGCGGCCAAGCTGAAGAGGAAGTACTGGTGGAAGAACTGCAAGGTAAGGGGGCCTTTGAGGGGGTCAAGAGTTCAGGTCTTGCAGGACCACCCTTCCTTCCGCCTGCTAAGACGGTTCTGTGGATTCTTTGCTTCAAGAGTGGGGTACTAGGACTCCCCTATTTAGAGATGAAGAAAAGTGGGCTGGACTAGAAGACCTTCAAAGGCCCCTTCCAACACACTCTAGTCTATTCTACACTATTCTGCGTTGGTTCAGTTCTGCATTCTGTTCTAGCCTATTTCTACTCTATTCTTTCTGCATTCTATTCTGCATTTTTCTGCATCCTGTTCTATTCATTCCTCTGTTGTTCTGTTCCTATTCTTTTTCTGTTCTATTCTGCATTCTATTCTTATTGTATTTTCTACTCTATTTTAATCTATTCTTATTATATTTCTACTCTATTTTAATCTATTCTATTTTGCATTTTTCTGCATCCTGTTCCATTCTTCATTCCTCTGTTATTCTATTCTATTCCTATTCTTTTTCTGTTCAATTCTGCATTCTATTCTTATTGTATTTTCTACTCTATTTTAATCTATTTGTATTTCTACTCTGTTTTAATCTATTCTATTTTGCATTTTTCTGCATCCTGTTCTATTCTTCATTCCTCTGTTATTCTATTCTGTTCCTATTCTTTTTCTATTCTATTCTGCATTCTGTTCTATTCATTCTATTATTCTTTTTTCTTTCTTTGCAGATGTGGGCCATCCTGATTACAGTGGTGGTAGTCCTTCTCATCATTATCATTCGTAAGTCTTTTAAACTGTCATGAAGCCCTCTGGCCGGAAGTACAGGCAGTCCTCACTTAACAACTGCCCCGTTTAGCAACGATTCACAATAGTTAACAATAGTGATGAGAAAAGGACCTTGGTGAATCAACAGTCACCTTTATGACCTTTGCAGTTCTGGTTAGCAAAGGATAGAAAGCTGTGGTATGATTGTAAACCGCTTCACTTAATGACCGAGTTGCTCATCCCAATTTGGTCACTAAACGAGCACTGCCTGTATTTCTTGGACCAGGGACCGCATTTCCCTAGGGTACTGTTCAGTCACTGAAAAACAATTCCCAGTTGTCTTGTGTATTTATTATTTATTTTGAATGCAATCCTTACATTGAGTGAAGATTGGGGTTCGCTACTTTTTTTTCCCCCTGCTGTGAGTTTTATACATTTGTGTATGTGTATATTGTGAGCTGCTCAGAATCACAAATGTGTTGTGAACTTCGGCAACTTCTAAGACATGTCGATCTCCCAAAATTCCCCAGCCTGCAATGTTGAAGTCCACCTGCGCCCCCCCCCCTCTCTCTTTTATTTTTATTATTATTATTATTAACTCGCTCTGATGCTAAGGAGTTCCCTCCCCACCTGAAAAAAAGAAATCTCTTCCAAAGGCAAAACACAAGCAGAGGAGAGGCGTTTCCGTTTCACAGCACCAAGCAGCTTTAGTACAGAACAGTTGAGCTAAGCCACGCCCAGGCTCCTTGCTGTCTCTGCTCACACAGCAAATACTCTTTCAGTTTCCAAACAGCCCTCGACTCTCTCACACACTGACAAGACAGTAGCCAGATGAATACCAATGGATGCTGGTAGGCAGAGGCAGAATTCCTCCCCCCCCCCCTTATTTTTCTCCCCAAAAACTAAGCCCCACCACATAGTTTCATAGTGAAGCACGGGGATCGAGCTAGTTGTATGTATACGTATATTAAATTTAATTTTAAAAATCATTTTTAAAAGCAATCGCACGCTATGGTTTTTGCTAATCTTTCTCTCTTCTTTGCAGTTTGGAGTGTGTATGGGTGACCAGCAGAAGATTAAAATCCTTGTTCAACCTCTAAAATTCTTCCATTTGACCTGCTCTGTTGCCAAGCTTTTCGTTAAGGGTGCACAAATCAATTTATTCGGGACTGCTGTGTTTGATAACTCTTTATAGTTTGAGTGACGGACAGCTCAGAAGTATGCAAGCTGCAGGAGAAAAAACTTCACGCCTCCATCTCGGTCACGTGCTAAAATGGTCATTTCTTTGACAAATTCATATTATTCCTGTCCCGGTTAGACTGTAAGGAACCGAGAATCAGTTCATACTTCTGTTTTCCTTAAATTAATCAATTTTTTTTTAAAAAAAAAAAACCACAATTGTGACATAAAAGAACCACGATGCCTTCATTAAATCACCACAATTTACCGAGGGGAGCAAATGGGCAAACACTACTCTTTTTTAAGCCGGATTTTTTTTAGTGTCGCGCAGAGATTTGCACAATTGGGGCACTTAGAATAACCGAAAATCTGGACGTATTTTGGATGCAAATCTAAGTTGGGTGTCGTCTCATTACAGTGGAGTGCCTTGTTTGAACCCGAGTCGAACCGCTTATTGCACAGATTTAGTGGTTGTGATTTTTTTTCCGCAGCACCGTTGGAAGCCAAAAAAAAATAAATAAATCACAATGGCTTTTCGGAAGGATTAGGTTATTTTTTTGTAACCATTGTTGTGCATTGCCAATGTAGTCATTCTGTTCCAATGAGCCTTATTTCTTTATAGGTTCAAGTCGTGGCACGCTCACTTTTTCATTTTTGTATTTCGACAATTTAGCACCCCAAATAGCCACAAATACAGCAACAGCTGATCCCCATAAATTATTCGAGCTCTCTCGTCAGATTATTTTTCTACTTGCCTAAGAAAACCTAGTTATATTTCTGGTTGTTGTTGTTTTTTTTGCCCCACCCAATATTTTTGTATAGCTTGAAAATGCCACGGTTTGGAAACGCCGGAAAATAGGCATTTCCTGCTCGGGAAGTGTAGTCATTATTGTCATGTTTCCTACCCAGTTCTTAACCAAACGTGAATGGCTGTGTTTTTCTACTACTAACAAGCAATCTTGGTTCTTATCCAGCCAGGCAGAATAGTTTTCAACAGCCCGGTGAGTCAAGAAGCTGAACTTTTTATTGTAGCTATTTAATAAAGAGCGATTGTCAACCCGGTTTGGCGTTTTGCAATTCTTGGGGTTCGGTTGTCCTTGCGGGAGTCATCAATAGAAAAAAAAAAAAGAAGAAGTAGAAAATATTGCACAAACTAGCAAGGGCTGGCAGGGAGTCCTAATCTTCAATCAACCTGAAGGGACCTTGAAGGTCTTCTAGTCCAGCCCCCTGCTCAAGCAGGAGACCCTAGACCATTTTGAAGGATCAGAATAAAGCTGGAAGAGACTTTGGAGGTGTTTTAAGAAGAGACTGGACAACCTTTCATCTGAAATGGTTGAGGGTCTCCTGCTTGAGCAGGGGGTTGGACTAGAAGACCTCTGAGGTCCCCTCCAGCTCTCTTCTGTTCTGAAATCTTAGCAGACCTTTCCCTCTTCTGTGGGAGGAACCAACCCAATGAAGAGGGCGAACAGATGCGGGGTGCTCTCCAATGTGGAGCCCCCCCCACTCAAATCGAGGAGGAGGGGGGCATCCTACCTTCCAAGCTGACCGTCCTACCAGTGCTTTTACGTACGCACGCACGCACCCTCCCAAGGGTCGTTGTTGACCTGTTGCACAACGGCCCCTTTACTCGGCGCTCTTGAGATACGTTGTCGTGGGCAGCTTGCTTACAAAAACAGCCGCAATCAGGCCGGCCTGATGAAATTAGCTCAAGCCATTAGAGCATGACTCACTCGCTCGATCTGATGGTGGAGACGGCATCGCTGTGTCCCTCCGGCCCAATGATGACAAATTGGCTGCTTTGCTGTTTGCCTGGAAGGTTCTTGAATTGTGCAGGAGCCCTCAAGGTGAGATGGATGGGGAGCCCCTCTATGGGACGCCCAGAAGGGATATATGGCCAATCCTTAGCAAAGGGGGTGTGGGTGTCAGCTGGTATCAGCGTACTTGCTGGGTGTCACTGTTGCTTACGGGGTTTTCAACTCAAGAAAGAAAGTTTGGTCTAGTAGTTAAAGCACCAGATTAGGAGCCAGGTGAGTTCTAGTTTAGACTTTGGCATGAAAGCCGGCTGGGTGACTGGGCCAATCGCCAGAGACTGGGAGTTCTAGTTCCATCTTAGGCATGAAAGCCAGCTGGGTGACTTTGGGCCCTAAACCTGAACAGGAACCACAGGGGGGAAAAAGAAAGGAAAATAATTCTCTGCTTCCAATAATATGAGAGAAGATCTACAGAAGATTTTGTTGGACTACAACATTCATGTATTTTGTACACCTGCAGCGATATTCAGTAGAGATACATATTTTTCAACCAGTAGGTGGCAGTGTTTTGTTGCTTCCTTGCAGCAGTTAAGCAGGAAAGCACATGTTGACTGTGCACTGTCTATTCGGTAGGGCTACATACAGAATTTCTGACACACTTATTAAATCCCATGCAAGCAACACAGGCGTTTTTGCCATCTTCAGTATGGCTTTATTTTCATCACGTGTGCGTTTCCAGAAATGATATGCAGGGATCTAGTTTATTGCTTGATCACATCATAAATTATAGGGCAAGGAACTGGAAGCGAGTGGGTTCCAAGCCGGTCAGACACAAAATTTCCAGAAGCAATGGGAGAAATTCCTACGTTTCGTGTACTGCTTCCTGGCTGATTCCCATAAACGTCTTGACAGCATGTTCTGGAAGAAGCTTCCAATCGGTGCCTGAAAGCAGGGAAAAAAAAATACAGGTATTTTCAACTTACGACCACACGGAGCCCAAAATTTACGTCGCTAAGTGAGGTTCCGCACCATTTCACGACTTTTCTTGCCATGTTTGTAAAGGGAATCCCTGCAGTCGTTCATCGAGTAACCCTGTTGTTAAGTGAATCGGGCTTCCCTATTTGAAGGTTGCAAAAGGGGGATTGCGTGACCCCAGGGACATTGCAACCGTCATAAACATGAGTCCGTTTGCCAAGTGCCCAAATTTTGATCCTGTGACCACGGGGATGTTGCAATGGTTGTTAAGTGTGAAAAATGGCCATAAGTCACATTTTTTCAGTACGATTGTAACTTCAGTCACTAAGTGAAATTGTTGTAAGTCGAGGACATTCATTAAGTGACCTGTCGTATCTCAAGGACTATTAATGGTGTGGTAACATCCTATAACACATATCAATCTCGTGTTTATTTATACACATTCATATACATTTATCTATAATTTTCCTATCTCTAGTATCTTTATTTCAGTTATTCAACCCCTTGTACTAACTACCCCAAACTTCATAATACTCCGAGCCTTCTTTATCCTTTAATTTTAACGTATGTTTATCCATTTCAGCACAATCTAGATTTTTTGGGGGAATTACTAGTTCCTCTGAGGGCGTGTTATTTTGCTTCCAACATTGTGCATCTGCTATCCTCGTTGCAGTCGGAATATGTAGTAAAATATAGTTAATCTTTTTCCTATGTTTCCTTTGAATTATTCCCAACAAGAACAGTTCCGGTTTAAATTCTATCTGATCATCCACTATTTCTTGTATCCAACTCACTTTTCCTGAATTAGTCTCCCCCCCAAAAAAGTTTCAGAACTCACGTCTCTCTCTTCACCCACACAACCCTTCTTACCTCTTTAAAATGGCCCCTGGCATTGAAGCTGGAGGGAACAGGACCTGCAGCGAAAACAAAACAAGACAGAATATTTGGGGTCCTACTGAATAAATAGGAGCTGGCTGTGTGCGGCAGCAGCCAAAAAAAAATAAATCAATACGATCCTTGGTTGGGTAAACAGGGGCATAGTATCAAAATCAGGTAAAGTATTAGGACCGCTTTGTAAACCCTCATGCGTAGAATATTGCTGCATCCAGTAAACCCCCCAAAGAAAAGAAGAAGAAAGAAGAAGAAGAAGAAGAAGAAGAAGAAGAAGAAGAAGAAGAAGAAGAAGAAGAAGAAGAAGAAGAAGAAGAAGAAGAAGAAGAAGAAGAAGAAGAAGAAGAAGAAGAAGAAGAAGACTAAAGAAGAAGAAGAAGATTTTTTCAGTCTAAAGCACCTGAAGGAGGACAAGAAGCAAATATTCAGGATGCTACAAAGAAAGGGAGGATTTTATCATGGAGAGAATCAACCTAGAATTAAGGAGGAATTTCAACCTAACAGGAATTTCTAACAGAGGACAATGAACCCGTGGAACAGCTGGCCGCCAGAAGTTGTGGGTTGCTCCATCAGTGGAGGCTTTTAAGAAGAGATTGGACTGGAAGGGTCTAGGGTCTCCTGCTTGAGCAAGGGGTTGGACTAGAAGACCTCCAAGGTCCCTTCCAGCTCTATTCTGATTGATTTCTGTTGGAAATACAGAACCTGTTGGGTTAATCGTTCTCACTGTCGAGAAGTTTTTCCTTCGTTCCAAGTTGCTTCTCCCCACGAAACAATCCTCAAGAAAAGACAACGGTGCTTTAAGCTTTTTAGACGTGGAGAAGAGACGGGGTTTGTTGGGGTAAGATGGCACGGTTATTCAAGAAAAAGAATATATGCAGGGTTGGTGTTTTTTCCCGTCTTACCTGTGTCGCTGGGATAATCCTCCGTCTGTACTCCTAGTCTCCCGGTGAAGGATCTTCTGCTAGCCAAAGGCTCCCAATTTAACACGGCATCTTCATCGTTGACTATAAATGGAGAATAAGATCAAGAAGAAACAAAACGATCTTTAAAGACAGCCTTTCCCTCCCTTCTCCGAAGTCCTTGGGAATGAGGAATAGATTTATCATTTTTGCTCTGCAGCTACTCCTGGTTGCAGCCCCGTTCTTGCTAACTCTTTCTAACCACTAGACCTGGACCAGAAGTAATAGGTGGGAGGGAGGGAGAGAGAGATCCAACCTGAAATGAAGGAGAAATGTCCTGAACAATGGATGGCTTCCTTCCAGAAGCTGTGGCTGCTCCATCACTGGAGGTTTTTAAGAAGATCGGACGTGCGCAGAAATGGACAAATTGACAAAGGAATTAAAAAATAAGGATGAATCGGACTATTATAAAATATGGGATAAGTTTTATGGTTGGTTAGACAAGAGGAAGGATCAAGATAATAAGAAATGATTTCATATATACATTCATATATGTTCAATGTATTTTTTGTCTTGGTTTGTGTTTGTTTAATAAAGAAAAAATTAAAATTAAAAGGAGAAGAAGAAGAAAGAAGAAGAAGGAGAAGGAGAAGGAGAAGGAGAAGAAGAAGAAGAAGAAGAAGAAGAAGAAGAAGAAGAAGAAGAAGAAGAAGAAGAAGAAGAAGAAGAAGAAGAAGAAGAAGAAGAAGAAGAAGAAGAAGAAGAAGATCGGACAACCGTTTGTCTGAAATGCTATCTAGGGTTTAGACTAGAAGACCTCCAAGGTCCCTTCCAACTTCCTTATTCTGTTATCCCGGATCAATGAATCAGTGGAACGCCTTGTCTTCAGAAGTTGCGGGTGCTGAATCACTGGAAGGTTTTTAAGAAGAGACTGGACAACCCTTTTGATATCTAGGGTTTCCTGCTTAAGCAGGGGGTTGGACTAGAAGACCTCCAAGGTCCCGCACCTACTGTGTTATTCTGCCTTCACAAGAAAATATGGGAAATCTTGGCCCCCCCCATTTTGACTGCAAATTCCACCAACAGAATTGTATCTCAGGGGACGGATTCTTTATCTTGACCCTTGTAGACACCTTGAGGTCCATTTTAATGAACATAAAACAGAGAGGTGGTTTCGACTCGGTTCAGTCAATTAGGATGGAGCTGGAAGGGGCCTCTGAGGTCTTCTAGTCCAACCCCTGCTCAAGCAGGAGACCCTAGACCATTTCATTTTTTTTTATTTTTAAATACTTCTTAAGTTTTTTCACTTTAAAAAAAATCATATATACAATTTTTGCAGTAAGTTGTGGCATTGACTTTTCCGTTTTCATTTACACACACACACACGTATATATTATAGATATAGATATATAAAATTTACATTTACATTTTGCATTATCTTTTATTCCTGTTATCTGACCAAACATACCATTTTCCCCCGGACCCCATACTATTTTCTTCCTTCTCCTGCAATTCCATTGTAAGTTTATTCATTTCTGCACAATCCATAATTTTCTTTATAATCATATTATCTGTGGGATTACTCTCTTAATTTCTGATTTGGGGCGTACGTTATTCTAGCTGCTGCTAGTATATGTATTATTATATAGACCCTAGACCTTTTCAATCAATCAATCAATCAATCAATCAATCAATCAATCAATCAGAATAGAGCTGAAAGGGGCTCTCCCTCAGCTTCCTCTCTTAAATCATATTTCAGATGATTTTTACTTCTCCTTCACTCCCGTCCCTTTTCAGATCGGTCTGACGGCGCCCTAAAAGTCGGTTGAGATAGAAGCGCCAACTTTTCTTTTTCTTTTTCAAGGAGAAATATTCTTGCAGGTTTCAAGTGGGGCCCCCTCAAATACCTCCAACTGACCCCATAACTCATGTCAGATGCAACGGAGCATTTTCAACCTTACACTTATCTCAAACCTTATATCAATCCTAAGCTAAGGAGGGCACACCTACTCACAGCTGGTTTCCCACCCCTTTTACATATGGGGACTCCTCGACGTATGACTACAATCGAGCCCCAAATGTCTGCTATTAAGTGAGTCCAAGCCCTGGCTAGAATGACGTTTTAGCTGAAGTTGGCTGACATTTTGCTTCGTAATATCTGGGTTTGTTTGTTTGTTTTCTCTTCCCCAACTGTGTTGAGTTGCAATTGCAAACTTGGTCCTCCTGAGGGAGTCCTTTCCGTTAGATTTAGCTTAATTTGTGAAACCAAATCTGGATTAATCAGAATAGAGCTGGAAGGGACCATGGAGATCTTCTAGTCTGACACCACCCCCCCTGCTCAAGCAGGAGACCCCAGACCAAGGGTCTTCAAACTTGACAGCTTTAAGACTTGTGGACTTCAGCTCCCAGAATTCCTGAGCTAACATGACTGGAGGAGGAATTCTGGGAGTTGGAAGTCCACAAGTCTTAAAGCTGTCAAGTTTGAAGATCCCTGCCTTAGACCATTTCAATCAATCAGAATAGAGCCGGAAGGGACCTTGGAGGTCTTCTAGTCCAACCCCTTGCTCAAGCACGAAGCCCTAGTCCCTTTCAGACAAGTGACTGTCCAATCTTTTCTTTAAACCCTCCAGGGATGGAGCACCCACAATTTCTGGTGGCACGCTGTTCCACTGGCTAATTATCCTCACTTTCTCTTTAATTCCAGGTTGCTTCTCTCCTTAGTTTCCATCCATTGTTTCTTGTCCTGCCTGCTGGTGCTTTGGAAAATAAGTTGAAACCCCCCCCCCTTTTCCAGATGCAACGACACTCAGCTCACATGAAATGCATCTCATTAACTACTGGAGGAATCCAAAGAATAAATCTATCCTTACCTGGGGACCAAGCAGGTAGCTGCTGGCTAGGTCTGGGAATGGACCACAGCTGTCCAAAGAGAGAGAAGAGCAAAAGACAGAACCAGGCCAGCTTCTTCATTGTTCTCTCCCGAACTTTGACGTGGAGTTCCCTTGCTGGCTGTTGACTATCAATCCGATGGTCTCCGCCCCACCTGAAATTCTCCAATGAACGTCTCGTCCGTTTGGAAACTGAGGTCATCCTTCCAAGTCACTTTGTAGACCATAAATCGAACTGTCTCCTTGCCTGATGGGGAAAGCGAAGATGATGGAGAAGGGGAGGAGGAGGAGGAGGAGGGTGGGGGGAGAGAGAGAGAGAGAGAGAGAGAATTGAAAAGAAGAAGAAGAAGAAAAAAACAACTTTATAAACCGGGCATAAAAATCAGAGAGGATCTTCGGAGCGATAAATCACCAGCTAATGAAAACATCGGACGTCATTCGGAATTTGCCCGAGTCTTGAAACGGCTGATTTATGAAACTGGGAGGGCTTGACGCAAGTCATCCGAGCGAGATGGCATGGAGATGGATGAGAGAAGATGCCCTGTTGTGTTCTCAGGGTGCCTGTGCCAAAAGAGGACGATGAGCAAGGAATTAAACAGACATCCCGGCTGAGTTTCTCTCCTTACCTGAGTTTGAGGCTGACGTTGCGATGCATTGCATGGATGTCCTGCTCGGCCCGTCTCGCAAATGGCATCCTAAAGTTGAAGGGAACACCAGGTTAAAAGGGAAGGTTGGGACATGGTATCCGACAGGACAAATGTCCCAAGGAGGCCAGCTTTTGCTGACCCACGAAATCTTTTGCTCGGATGGGGAGCGCCGTAGAAGAAACCTCTGTATAAAGAAGAGGGGAATGTAGAAGAATCCCAACCAACGGGAAGAATAAAGAAATAAGTACAGATTGGGAAAGTAGTGTAATATACATATATGGATATATCAAAGAAAATATTCTTATAATGAGCAGATCGAGGTTAGAAGTTGGAAGATAAAAAAAGTTCGGATATGTAACTGTATTATTACTGTTAGCATTGTGTGATAAATATATTGAGCCAGTCATTACACTGTCCACAAAAAATGTTGGTTGTTAAAGGAAAACTACAAATAAAATATATACAGGAGGAGGAGGAGGAGGAGGAGGAGGAGGAGGAGGAGGAGGAGGAGGAGGAGGAGGAGGAGGAGGAGGAGGAGGAGGAGGAGGATGGGATATGTCTAGTTTAATGAAGAGAAGGACCAGGGGTGACATGATAACAGTTTTCCAGTATCTGAGGGGCTGCCCCAAAGAAGAGGAAGGGGTCAGTTTATTCTCCAAAGCATCAGAAGGCCAGAAAAGGAACAATGGATGGAAACTCATCAAGGAGAGAAGCAACCTGGAATGAAGGAGAAACTTGCTAACAGTGAGAAAAATTAGACAGTGGAACTGCTGGCCACCAGGAGTTGTGGGTGCTTCCATCACTGGAGGTCTTCAAGAAGAGACTGGACAGCCACCAGAAATGGTCCTTAGACCATTTCAGACAAGCGATCGTCCAATCTCTTCTTAAAATCCTCCAGGGATGGAGCAACCCATAACTTCTGGTGGCAAGCTGTTCCATGGGTCAATTGTCCTCACTGTTAGGAACTTTCTCCTTAATTCCACGTTGCTTCTCTCCTTGCTTAGTTTCCAACCGTTGCTTCTTGAAGAAGATGGCTCCATCCACCAACCAGCCTGGCCAGATCTTGGAAACTGGATGCAGCTAATTTCTCCAACCTATGATCCACTTTTAAGCCCTTGTAAACTAGAAGGCAATGCCAAGATTTTGGGTGGGGAAGCTGTTTCGCTCCTGCTGAGAGCTCTATTGCAGGGAAAGCAGAACATACTCAACCTGGCGGCTCCGAGAGGGAAATTACCCTTGAAGTGATATTATTAGAGTCAATTGTGGTCCCCACCCCAGAAAAAAACTATATCGATGCTGGGAGGTTTTCTAAAATTATCTTCAGCTTTCTTCATCTAAAAACAAAACCAGTTATGGTCTCTTGAGCGTTGTGTGTGTGTCCCACCTGCCAAAAAGTTCACACGTTTTGCCCAGGAATAGAAATGGCTTTTTGTTATAACAGCTGGCTTTTCTATTTTCCAAGAATGGATCATGAGAAAAGTGTCAACTTTTCTGCAGAGTTTTGCACCCCAGGATTTTGCTGTACAACCCAACAGAGAGAAGCTAATTTTTTTTTAATTTTTTTATTTTGGAGTTCAAAAGCTACCTGTCGCTTCTCTGAGTTAAAATAAATAAATAACACCCCCCCTCCCCAAATCTACAATGGAATTGCAGGAGAAGGAAGAAAATATTATACGGTCCAGGGAAAATGGTATGTTTGGTTAGATAACAGGAATAAAAGATAATGCAAAATGTAAATGTAAATTTTATATATGTGTGTGTGTGTGCGTGTGTAAATGAAAACAGAAAAGTCGATGCCACAACTTACTGCAAAAATTGTATATATGATTGTTTTTTTTAAAGTGAAAAAAAACTTAATAAGTATTTAAATATAAAATAAAAATAAAAAGATCTAGGGTCGCCTGCTTGAACAGGGGGTTGGACTAGAAGACCTCTGAGGGACCCCCCCCAGCTCTATTCCGATCAATCCACGCATTGAATGAACCGAACCCAGCTGCTCTCCCAGTCTTGACGTCTATGGGAGCCGGTTTCGTCTTCTACATTCTGCTCAGTCACCTCCAAGTTGTGACCCTTCAAACGACATCAAGGAATGTCGACCTCTCTCTCATTGCTCGAATGGTCTCTACCTCACCCCACTCCTCAAGCCTCGCTCCTTCTGTTTCCCCACCCTGCCCGGTGACTCACACGCCACACATTTCGTTTTTATTTATTTATTATTATTATTTCATTTTCCTCCGGCGCAAAGTAATTAGGTCAGCCCATCGCATGACCTCATTGCTCACTGCAAAAAGAAAAAATAATTTCTCCTTCAAACCAACGGCAGAGGCCAGAGGAATCCAACTCGGTTGGAAAAGCAAGGAAGGTGGAAACTCCGAGGAAAGGTCACCACCAGGATGTATTTTGTCCCTGTCCCCCTCCCGATCCCACCCTACCCCCCCCCCACTTCCATTGGGGGTTGTTCTCCTTCCTCCTTGGCTGTTGTCATTCTGGAGAGCATCTTCCAAGGAGACAAGACACAACATACAGAATCATAGAATCACAGAGCTGGAAGGGACCTGGGAGGTCATCTAGCCCAACCCCCTGCTCAAGGAAGAGGCCCTTACAGAATCATAGAAGGACAGAGCTGGAAGGGGCCTCAGAGGTCATCTAGTCCAACCCCCTGTTTAAAGCAGGAGACCCTTACAGAATCATAGAATCACAGAGCTGGAAGGGATCTTGGAGGTTATCTAGTTCAACCCCCTGTTCAATACAACTTACAACCAGTTCATTTAGGGACCGTTCCAAAGTTACAACGGCACGGTGTGTGTGTGTGTGTGTGTGAAGCAACTTAGAAGTTTCTCACACATACGACCACGTCATCAAAAGCCAGGCGCTTGGCCACTTGCATTTGTGACCATCGTAAAAGCGAGTCAGGGGCCAAGCATCCAAATGTCAATGATCTGACCAAGGGGAGGCCACAACAGGCTGTTGTTGTGAAAAATGGTCCTATGTCCAAAAAAAATCCCAAGTCGCTCCCCCCTTTTTTTCCCCAGCGCCCTTCTCACTTCCGACGGTCACTAAACGAATGGCCGTCAGTCGAGGACTCGCTGTATAACCCTGCTTGGCGTCTTGTCTCCAGTCCCCCGCAATCAGCCTCGTCGCGGCGCGCGCCCTCCGCCGTTCCCAAAGCGCCCTTGGCGGGGAACGCGTAAATGACCTGGGGGGGGTTGGGGGGGTTCCGAAATGGGAGCAAATGGAGGGGACGGGGGCGCAACTTCCAGCCTGGCTTCCCCAGGGTCCAGGAGAGGGCAGCTGGCTGGCCCCCGACCACCCCTTTCCTGCCCAGCGGAGACCCTCCCGACCTCTCCAGCGCGCGCGCGCTCAAGGTAAGTCTCCGCGCACCTGCCGCGCGCAAAAGGCGCGCGAGAGGGAGGAGCGCTGCGGCGCAGGAGGAGGAGGAGGAGGAGGAGCAGTCTGGCGGGGCTGCCTCCATCCCTCCCTTCTTTCCTTGCGACCCCCCCCTTCCCTCCCTCCCTCCCTCCCTCCCCGGCCTTTCCACCTGGCCCGCTGGCAACCGGAGCATCTTCGGCCCGGTTTTTTGGAGAGCTCCCGCGGGGGGGGGGACCCGCGCCCCGGAGCCTTTGGCTGGCTTCGTCTCCGCTCGGCCCCGGTTCAAACAGCTGGACGGGCCGGGGTGGGCTTAGATCAGAAGCCCGTCTGCTGCTGCTGCTGCGGCTTGGAAAGGCGGGGAGTGGGCGACCCCCGCGCGCCCGGCCAGAAGCCTTCCCAGGTAAGGCTGGCGAGGCTCCCACCCTCTCCAGGGCCGCGTCTCCTCCCCGCAAGGAGGATGCCCTTTTTTCCCTCTCCGCTGCGGCCTCGGAGGTCTGTCTTTTGGGGAGGAAAAAGCTGAAAGTGGACCCCCTTGATACCCTCAAGCATCCCCCCCCCGCCCCGCACCTATTTAGCCAGAGGAATACCAATAAAACCTCCCCAAAACCAGCGCTGACATTGGCAGCTTTCCTTCAGTCTTCCTTCAGGGGAGGGGGCTTTCTCGGGGCCCCTCCCTCATCCTCCCCTGTTAGGATTGAACGGGGGTCTCCCGTCCCATGGTCTCAGGGGCAGGGTGTAGCCCCCATCTGCCCCCTTCTTCTTCCTTCCCTGAAGGAGAAACTGCAGGTCAAGGAATGAAAAGCCAAGGAAATCTACAAAGCTCAGAGAAAGAGGAGGAGGAGGGAGGAGGAGGAGGAGGAGGGAGGGTGGGGAGAAGGGAGGAAGGTGGCAATCCCTTTGATCTGTGTGACTGACAACCCCCCCAACCAAACGTGGTCCACTCCCTCTGGGCCTTCCCTAGTCTTTCTGCCTCGGACAAAAGGCACCCAAAATTGATATTTCTCTCTTCACCTTTTCTCTTCAGTTCCCTCTTCTCTTCTATCTTTTCTCTTCTCTTTTCTCTTCTCTTCTCTCTTCACCTTTTCTCTCTTCACCTCCTTTTCTGTTTTCTCCTCTTCTCTCTTCACTTCTCTCTCTTCTCTTCACCTTCTTTTCTCTTCTCTCTTCTCTCTTCACTTCTCTCTTCTCTTCTCCATTTCTCTCTCCTCTAGAATTCTATTATAGAATTCTATAGTCTTCTATAATCGATGATCTATTTGGATTCTGAGCATTATCTATCTATCTATCTATCTATCTATCTATCATCTATCTATCTATCTATCTATCTATCTATCTATCTATCTATCTATCTATCTATCTATCTTGCATTTTCAAATACTCTTGTCTTGAACATCACACCAGCGTCTTAGCAATTTGATGCCTTGTTCTTCCAGATTGCTGTTGGGAGTTTGGGCCCTATGAAAAGAACACAATGACCGAACTTCAGATCGACAGTTCCTGCCTGCCACCCGTCCAGGAAGGTACGCGATGAAAGGAATGGGACATTTCAGAATCTCCTCCCCGTTTTTATTTTTAAAGCATACCCGGTTCTCGACTTACAACCGTCCATTTGTAAAAGACAAGGTTGAGACTTTGGGGGGGGGAAATGCCAGATAAATAAATAAATAATCAAAACCGATTATTTATTTTTTTCTGTTGGCGGAAGAAGACACAGATCTTCTACAGGAAGTCCTTGAGTTACGACAGTTCATTTAGTAACCATTCAAAGTTGCAACGGCCCTAAAGACTGTGTGGGTCGTAATTCGAGGACTTACCTGTATTGCTTATTCATTGCCTATGGCATTGAGAGACCTATTTATATATCAAATTTATTATTCCCATTTTTTATGGGATTTCTAGCCGGAAGAGACGGTAGGTCTCTGAATGCCATAGGCAATTTTATATATATAATTATAAAATACGAGCGTTTTTATCTGCTCCAACAAGTTCTCAAAATGTAAGTTCCTGTTGGGAAATCTCAAACATGTCTGGAGTTGTCTTTCCAAACTTAGAGCTTTGATGCTTCTCCTTCACACACATTCTTTGGAGGAGGGAATTTGTCCAGGCTCCAAAATTCCAAATTGTTGGAGATTATTCTGGCTCTCTCCTCTCCTCTCTTTCTTCTCCTCTCCCCTCCTGTCCTATCTTTCTTTTTGTTTCTTTTCTTTTCTTTTCTTTTCTTTTCTTTTCTTCTCTCCTCTCCTCTCTCCTTTCCTCTCTTCTCTCCTTCTCTATTTTCTATATGAGGAAGGATGCAGAAAAATATATCACTTTAGATCACTTTTAGATTAACAGAGTTGGAAGGGAGTTGTAGGTCATCTAGTCCAACCCCTCACCCAAGCAGGAGACTCTACACCGTTTCTGACAGATGGCGGTCCAGTCTCTTCTTGAAAGCCTCCAGTGTTTATGAGGAAGGACTTTTTTAGAAATAAACTTTATTGATCTTTTATACTTTAAAGAACAAAAAAACAAGCAAAAGGTAAAAGTATCTTAAATTCGACATTTTGTGACTTTCTTCCTACACTACTATTTTGTGCCTTATTTACAAATATATACAGTTTGTGCGAATATAAATATTTAATTTATATATTGCTTATCCTTAATTCATCAGCCATTTAAGTATCTTTGTTCCATCCAGTCATACCATTTTTCCCAAACTTTAAAGTATTCGGTCTCGTCTCTCTCTTTCATATCACATTATTACTTATTCTATTTTCCTTTGAATATTCTCAAATATCCGTTACACTTGTTTTATCCAATTCCAGTTTCTATCTTAACCTATTTCATTTTTCTTAAAATGTTCTCCCATCTTATTTTACAATATTATCTAAGATTCTTGTTTCATTGTTATATCCATTACACATATTGCTTTTTAATCTGTCACATTTGCAATTTTGTCACATACTGTTATCCCATTCATTATTCAACAAATTTCATCCTTATTCTAATAATTCAAAAAGTTGTCCCTTTTAGTTGTCAATTCACGCTTGGCCATGCTTCTATGTTTCATTTTTCTTTTTTCCTGCAGTTTGCCGAGATTTCGCTGTCCTAGAAGACGGTGCGTTGGCCTATTGTCTACAAGAACAAGAGAGTAAGGACGGGGATTTGGCAGATCTCTGAAATGTATTTATTTATTTGATTTGTTTGTTTGTCAAACATGTACAAGAGAACAAGTATAAGTACTAACGTAAACAAGAACAAAAGGAGGAAATATAGATAAGTGGGGACAGATAAATGGGGACAAATTGTGAGGGAGATCTATGCCAACTCGCCACAGGACAAGAATTACACTCATATCTAAAAGTAATTGTGGAATAGAATCATTAAAGAAAGGATAGAATTAGAATAACAGAGGTGGAAGGGAGCTTAGGGGTCATCTAGTCCAACCCTCTGCTCAGGCAGGAAACCCTACACCATTTCAGACAGATGGAGATCCAATCCCTTCTTTAAAAACTGTTAGAATATGCTCAACTTCTGGAGGAAAGCCATTCCACTGATTCTAATAGAATCCTAGGGCTGAAAGGGTCCTCGGAGGTCTTCTAGTCCAACCCCCTGCTCCAGCAGGAAACTCGATATCATTTCAGACCCATGGAGGTCCAATCTCTTCTTTAAAAACTTCCGGTGTTGGAGCATTCACAACTTCTGGAGGTAAATCCTTCCACTGTTTAATTGTTCCGTCTGCTAGGAAGAATAGAGAATAACAGAATTGGAAGGGAAGGACCCTGGAGGTCATCTAGTCCAACCCCCCAGCTCAAGCTTAATCCCAGGTTGCTTCGCCTTGATAATTTTCCACCCTGCTTTAAAACTTCCAGGGTTGGAGCATTCACAACTCCTGGAGGAGGATTCTGAAGGAAGGAGGAACAAAAATGAGCAACAAAATTAAAATAACTTTTTTTTTTAAACGGAGTAATAATTAAACCGAACGGCTGAACTGGATCCCGCAGTGATGTGGCTCCTGTGGCAAGTTGGCAAGCGGTTCCTCTTCCGTGGTCCGTGTGTCCTTCCAGCATTTAGCATCCCTCCCTCCCTCCAAATCTTCTGACCACCCCTCCTTCCCCATCGGTGGCCTGTCCCGTCCCGGCTGCATGGTTTTTTTCCCCCTCTGTGTGTGTGTGTGTGCGCGCGTGTGTGTGTGTGTGTTTGTGTCTTCTGTGTGTGCATCTCTGGCACCGTCCACCTTTCCAATTAACGAGATGGAGTCGCATCGCTCCAGGGAATCCAGCGTGCAGACAGGTTTACAAGGGGGGGCGGCTTGCCAGATGAGATGGCCTTTTAAGGGCCCGCTCTCTCTCAAGGTTGCTCCCCCCACTCCTTCTCTCTTGGCAGCGGGTGGCAAGGACTGTCCTTCGCCTTGCTCACCTGGCATCCTTTTGTGCTGGTGAATCATTTCCGTGACGTCAAAACGCTCTTTGCATGACAGCATCCAGAGCGGTCCAAGTTCTGAGTCTCCCTCTTTCTCTCTGCTCCCCCCACCCCCATTCCACCCCTCGACTGTCTGGCTGGGGATTAATGGCTTGGGAGTTCAGGATTTTGTCTGTCAGGATTCCGGGCAGTGACCCCCCAATTAAATTCTGAGCCTCGAGCCAACCTTCCAAAACTTCCAAAGGATTTATTGGGAGTTAACATGTCTGACACTGCCTGGGTGCAGCCGACTCTGAGACGTATTATTAATCATCACTCTTGACCCTGGTTTCCCCCCCACACCCCTGCATGAGTCATAAATCATATTCTCCAACGAGACCCCTCCATAGTCCAGAGTCATCAATCATGTTCTCCACTTAGATATTTGCCCAGCGGAAACTCAATCTGCCTGCCTGCTCTGCCTGATTTTGGGTAAAAGTTGCTCTCTCTCTCTCTCTTTTTTTTTTAAATAAAAAATTCAATATTTACATAAATATTTACAATATTTACCTACAAGCCAGGCCCACCCAGTCACGTGACCACCAAGCCACACCCACAAATTAGGCCACGCCCACAGAACTGGTGGTTAAGACATTTGAACCCCACCCTGCCCTGACCTGACGGGACCCACACCTGACCCATTGCCCCGCTCATCCTCCGGCTTCCTTCTGCCTCTTCTCTCTCCCTCAGTCGAACTGCACTACGCTTCCAATGTCCAGAAGAACCAAATGGTCCAGAATGACCGCCGGATCGCCACGAGGCTTCAGAACCAGGAGGTGGAAGCCCAGAAGATTCACGAGGGCAGGCCGCCCAAAGAAAGGTAGGATTCCTCTCCCTACTCTTGATGGATTGGCTGATTGATTGAAATGGTCTAGGGTCTCCTGTTTAAGCAGGGCTGGACTAGAAGACCTCCGAGGTCCCTTCCAGCTCTATTCGCATTGATTGATTGATTGAAATGGTCTAGGGTCTCCTGTTTAAGCAGGGCTGGACTAGAAGACCTCCGAGGTCCCTTCCGTGATTCTGTTAATTCTGTCCGTCGTTCCGCAAAGCCAGGATCGCTCCTGTCTAACTGCCTCTCCCCCTGTCCACCTGTAGCCACGAGGGAGACCCGAAAAACGCCCAGAAAGATCTTCCGGTGAAACCAGGAAAAGGGGAACGGAAGAAGGCCGGCGGCGATCAGGTAGGAGATTCCCTCAGGCCAAGTTCCAATTGCCCTGGTTTGGCCGCTCTTGGGCAGCACCAGCTTGGGCCAAAGTTGCAATGATGGACCCTTGGTCTTTTCGGGAGGTAGGAGTGCCCCAAAAGATTTTCCGGGGTGCTGTTGGGATAGTCCTTGACTTACAATCACCACGGAGCCCGAGATTTCTGTCGCTAAGTGAAAACATTTGTTCACTGAATTGTGCCGCTTCTCGGTGACAAGCCTCTTAAAGTTTGGCAGGCTGCTATCATGCCACCCCCTACTCATTTTCCTTGAGAGTCCAATCCCCTGCTCAAGCAGGAGGCCGTATATCATTCCAGAGTCCTTCCTTCCTTCCCTCCTTCCTTCCCTCCTTCCTTCCTTCCAACCTTCCTACCTTCTCTCTCCTTCCTTCCTTCCCTCCCTCCTTCCTTCCCTTCTCCCTCCCTCCTTCCTTCCTCCCTCCTTCCTTCCCTCCTTCCTTCCCTCCCTCCTTCCTTCCCTCCTCCCTCCCTCCCTCCTTCCTTCCCTCCTTCCTTCTCTCCCTCCTTCCTCCCTTCCCTCCCTCCCTCCTTCCTTCCTCCCTCCCTTCTCTCCCTCCTTCCTTCCTTCCCTCCTTCTTTCTCTCCTTCCCCCCTTCCCTCCTCCCTCCTTCCTTCTCTCCCTCCTTCTCTCCCTCCTTCCATCCATCCATCCATCCATCTTTCCATCCTTATCTATCTCAGCATCATAGAATCACACAGTTGGAAGGGACCCTTGGAGGTCTTCTACTCCAACCCCCCCTGTTCAGGCAGGAGCACCTGTGCCCTTCAGACCAGCGTCCCTTCCAACTCTGTTGATCCAATCTAAAGTCATCATAAAGGCGTCCTCTCTAAAAGAATATCGCTCTTGCATTATTGGGTTTGGCTGAGTGCCCTTGGAGAGGACGAAAAAGGGGCTTGAGATAACAGACTTTTAAAACAGCCTCCGGGGGGAGATTCATAACAATAATAATAAAGAGCCAAGCAGTTTTCCCGCTCCCTATAAATGCATTTCCTGATCAGATTATGGGACTCGTAAGCAACGCTCCGAGAGGAGGAACAAATTCCCCGAGACCATCTGGCATCTCCGACGAAAACAGCAGCCGACCAGCAGTTTCTCCCCATTGTGAAAGCAGCACCCAGCGTGCAAAACAATAACACGGATCCTCATCCCAACGAAAACAAACAGCCTCCACAATTAAAGTTTGAACCCCGCAAAATAGCCCAGCTTTCTTCCTCTGCAGGCTGCAGGGAAGAGGAGAGAGAGAAATGAAAGAAATCCCAAGTTTTATTCTTAAGGGACAGAGGGCCAACCTCTTGGGCAGGGATGTGTGTTTGTTCTTCTGTAAAAAACAAAACAAAAGCTCTTTCGTGCGCGCGCAAAACGTAATAACCGAACCGGTAGTAACACCGGTTGAATTCCCACCCGTGCCTACAAGGCCTCCTGCTCCAAGAGGCTGCGCCGGCACGACAAGTCTCACAAAGACTCATTTCTGGCAGAGTTTTGGGGGAAGAGAAAGAAAGACTTTTGCAGCTTCTGCTGTTTTCCTTGCATGAAGCCAAAAGTCTCTCTCCTCTCTCTCTCTCTCTTCCCTGAGAACGGAACTGGAGACAGTAAAGAACAATCGATCGGTAGGAAAATGGAGCGGGGGATTTTCCTGCAGACTTTTGGGGGGATTTCCCCAGGGTCTCTGGTCTGCGGGATTTAAAAATATGAGTTTGGTGGTCCCTGAGGTCCAAAAGCTCCCTCTCCCCATTGGGTAGATCGGGCCCCTTACATTTTCTTGTTGGGTTGAAGAACCAAACCAGACGGTTATAGAGGTGCCGATGACAAATCTACATCATTCTTGACCATTTTTTTTTTTTACCAAAACTTGCCTCTTAACTCCACGCTTGGCCGTTACTCATGCATTCTGAGAGCAATTTGGGCAGATACAAACCAAAGAGGCGTCATTTTCTTTCCCTCACACCTCCCCACTATCTCCCACACATACCTCCGGAGTACAAAGTCAGTAATTGCTTGCCAAAATCTGACCGAGGCTTCCCACCGCACCGTCGGCCACTCCTCCTTCTCCCTCCTCTGCTAATTTTGGGTCCGATCCAAATACTCCCAGGCCTATTGAACCCGGTTCCGGAACATTGGGGAGCGAAACGCAAGAAGGAGATGACTTCACATCGCCTTTCTCTTCTCCCAAGATTTGGTCAGTCGTGACAAGGGTGGGGATCGCGTTCGGCCAACGCACACGGCTGCACACACTCCCAACCCAGAGAAACCTTCTGGTGCACAGACGTTGCAAAGAGAATACACCGGTGAACAATTGGTGGCATTCATCCTTCTCTCCCACGGGCCTCTCTCGGCCCGAAGTGAGATAACTCACCACGGCCAACACACCATGGGAGAACTTGCTGTGGGACCATTTAACAATTCTATGTCATTATTTCAAATAAACAGCCCAATATATAAATAATACAGTCCTTGGTTGTATCAACAGAGGCAGAGAATAGTCAAGACCTTGTTGAGGATCCAAACTCTGTCAAGGACCTTGGAGTACTCATCTCAAATGATCTAAGTGCTCGAGCCCACTGTAACCACATAGCCAAAAAGGCATTAAGAGTTGTCAACCTAATCCTACGTAGCTTTTTCTCAGGTAATATCACACTACTAACTAGAGCATGCAAAACATTTGCTAGACCAATACCCGAAAACAGCTCATCAGTCTGGAACCCGCATTACGTATCTGATATTAGCACAGTTGAGAAAGTCCAGAAATATTTCCCGAGAAGAGTTCTCCACTCCTCTACTCCTTGTAGAATACCTTATGCCACCAGACTCGAAATTCTAGACCTAGAAAACCTAGAACTACGCCGCCGTCGGTCCGATTTAAGTATAGTATATAAAATCATGCATTGCAATGTCCTACCTGTCAATGAATACTTCAGCTTCAACCATAACAAAAGAGCAAACAATAGATACAAACTCAAGGTTAATCGCGCCAAACCTGATTGCAGGAAATTCGACTTCAGCCACAGAGTGGTCAATGTCTGGAATATTCTACCTGACTCTGTGGTTTCTTTCCCAAACCCCAAAAACTTTAACCCTAGACTGTCTACTATTGACCTCACCCCTTTCCTAAGAGGTCTGTAAGGGGCGTCCATAAGCGCACTAACATGCCTACCGTCCCTGTCCTATTGTTTCTTTTATATATATTTTTTATTTTTCTTATATGTATCCATGTATTCATAACTATGTTTTTACTTATACCTATTGTAAGCAATTGACAAATAAAAATTAAAATGAAATAAAAAATGAAATAGAATCAAAATCGTTTGGGTCACCCATGTTAGAACAAAAAGAGACTTTGGGGGAAAATGTGCAGGGAAGAGCAACTAAGATGATTGAAGACCTGAAACAGCCTGTTGAGAGAGCACGGTTCAATGCTTGGGCGGGGGGTTGGACTAGATGACCCGCAAGGTCCCTTCCAACTCTGTTCTTCTGTCAAGGTTTCTCCTTGGTTTGTGGTTTGTTTGTGGTTTGTTGAGCAAGGCTAACAAGAAGGAGGGCAGAAGCTGCAAGGAAGCATCTCGCTGGGAGGGGGCTAGCAAAAGGAAGGGAGATCTGAGCCAAGCAAAGCTCTAGTCCTCATGAAGGAAAGCATTCTCAAGAGATTCTTTTTTCTTTTTGGTTCTGTTTCTGTTTCTCCCATTTAGGAAAAGGACGAGAGCGGTCAGCCAAAGCAAAGGGCCTCACGTGGGACAAGAGGTAAGGACGCCCTAGGGGGCCAGCGTGCCTCTGTGGTGAACTTGGGTGTCTTCTAGTTGTGTTGGACAGCACGGCCCTCCGGCCTGAGCGGGTGGTGGTGGTGGGGGGGTTGGACTAGATGACCTCCAGGGTCCCTTCCAGCTCTATTCCATTCCTAATTTTCTCCGTTCATCTTTTTTGCTTTGTGCGTTCAGATGGCGTCCCCGAGGCCCTGCACTGGGAGATGGCCAGATTGGAACTCCAGATCCAGCAGCAGTTTCAGGAAGATGAGGAACTGGCCCGGAAGCTGCAGGAGGAAGAAGAAAGGGAAGAGACGCGCGTGGTGCGTACCCCAACCCAATGTCAACTCGTCAAACATTCCTACGCCTGTTTTAGTAATTGCCATTAAAAAGGGAGGGGGGGGAGAAGGAAGGAAATCGGGAAGAGCCGTGCAGCCGCTTGGAAGTGGAAGCACATTCCAACTCTTTCTCTTGAAAAGATTATAACTAAACTACCGGAGCTTTTGCCTGCCAGTGTGTTTAATTGGAGAACGTGATTGATGACCCCCAGCCTGTGAAGGTGCTCAATTGGAGAATCTGATTTATGACACACCCTGGAGGGGAGTGGGGAAAACAGAGTCACAGGGGACTGTAAATGACGTAGGCCAGAGTTGCCTTCCGACAGGGCAGGGCCAGGATGTCGCCTCTAATGAATCCTTGGAAGTTTTTTTTTTTTGAAGTTTGGCTCGAGGATCACGATTTAATTCGGGCGACGGCTGGAATCCTGACACCCTACCGATCAGGAAGCATTGAGAGTTGTCATAGTCCCATTCATTTCTCCTGTACCAAGATTAACCTTCTGGGGAGGGGGATATCTCTCTGGACCCCTGGTTCAACGTTTTCTTCCTTCTGCAGAGAGCTAGGAGGAACCGGGAGCAAGATGACGATTACTGGGCGGCTCAGGTGGCCCAGGATGAGGTGAGTAGCTGGCAAGATGGTTTGAAGCTTCTCTCTGAACTCATCCTGTGACACCTGTCATCACCTTTCATGAATTTCCCCTCTCCAGCGGCTTTTTAAGTTAAGGCGACAGCCAATTGGAAATCCCTTCCTTGTAGCCCAAAACTTATAGGCCATCCTTGACTTACAGCCATCTGTTTGAAGTTACGGTGACAGCGGGGGGAGGTGTGGGGGGGGAAGAGGAACCGAAGACCAATCATTGGACTTTAAAAAATTTTCGGCATTTTCCCCAGCCCTATCAGGTCATTGTGAGTGATGTGGTTGCCATTTGTGGCTTTCCCAGCCAGCTTTTGACCATGGGGAGAACAAAATAAATAAGTAAGTAAGTAAGTAAGTAAGTAAAATGAATCCTTTCTCCCTTTGCTCCCCACCCCACCAAATTAGGAAATTGCCCGCTACCTACAAGACAAGGAACTCCAGAGCCAGTGGGGCTCCCCACGGCAGGAGAGGAAGCAGACCGAGCCCCTCGAGGGACAAAGCCATTGCAACCCAGAGGTAAGAAGCCGCAGCTGTCAGGTTTCCATTGAAAAAGAAAAGAGCCAAGTCCTGTCTCCCAAAACTAATTTCTTTTATTTAGGAAAACATCCAATTGGCAAAGTCTGTTGTAATTCCAGATCTGACACAACCCGGAATTACCCCACATAATATTGGAAATTAGAAACAGCCCCCAAAAGTCACATTCCCCAATAGAAGTAAATCAACATTTGCCTGATGTCCTCAATCTCCACCTCCAGGTCTCAGCAGGGTCAGATTAAATTGCAAGGAAATATTCAAAGCCAAAAGTCTCCGAAAACAAACCAGGATAGACCGAACTTCCACGAGGACTTGAAGTGCAAGAACTTCCTTGCTTCCTGCAAAGAAGCCAACCCCAAAGGCTGGCTTTTATCCCTTAAGGGAGGGAACATTACCTTGCAGCCTTACTTTCCTGAGTCGCCCTTGCTGCTTTGGATGCTCTTTCCTTCAAGCAGCCCTGCGTGCATGCGCATTGAGCACAGGCTCCTCGGGGGACTCTTCCTCACTGCTGCCAGGCTCCACAAGCTCCGAAGGCAGCACTCCACTCCCTGATGCTCCTGGCCCCATCCCTGCATCCCACGCAGGCCCCTCATCCGAGTCCTCGCCCTCTGGGGCCTCAGCTGTCCGCACCTGCTGCTGGTGAACCCCAACACCTGTCTAGACCTTTCCAAGCCACCTTTGCCTTTCTCTTGCCTTGTTTCCAGAAGGACTCCTGGCCGAGTGGCAGAAGCCCAGCCCTGCTGAGGATCCAGCCTGATCCAGAGGACGCCAATGGGACGGCGAAAGGAGCTGCCATCCAGAAGAAGTCGGATGGGTGGGCTGCTTCAATCCCAGAGTTAGGGAATTAAACGTGGAAGGCCAAAATATGTGGCGGGGCAGGAGTTAGAATGCAGGGTGGCAGGCCGACTCTGCCCGCTGCCAGCAGTTCGATCCTGACCAGCTCCAGGTTGACTCAGCCTTCCGTCCTTCCGAGGTCGGTAAAATGAGGACCCAGATTGTTGAGGGCTGTAAGCTGACTCTGTAAACCGCTTAGAGAGGTCTGTGTAAAGCTCTGTCAAGCAGTATATCTAAATAGTATTCTATTTTCTTTTCTATTTTCTATTCTATTTTATTCTATTCTCTATTCTGTTCTGTTCTATTCTATTCTATTCTATTCTATTCTATTTTCTATTCTATTCTACTTTCTATTCTATTTTCTATTCTATTCTATTTTCTATTCTGTTCTGATTCTAATTCTTATTCTGTTCTATTCTTCTGCTCTACTCTAACTCTACTCTATTCTAAAGCAACGACTAGGTAATTTTTAAAATGTATCTTATAGTCTTGGTTTTTTTACTTAGGCCACAGTTTTGCCGAAATATCGCTGAAGTTCTGGATCCAACTTTTCAAGCCGCTAAAATGGGAATGCCTTCAGATGTGATGGATCTGGGTTCAAAAGGTAATAACATAACAATTGTTTTCATATTTATATTGGAGAAAGTCCCATTAAACTTAAGATAGATTCCAGAATAAAAATAAGCATAGAATTAATAGAATAATAGAATAGAATAGAATAGTAAAATAGAGAAAAGAATAATAGAATAGAATAATAAAATAGAGAATAGAATAATAGAATAGAATAATAAAATAAAGAATAGAATAATAGAATAGAATAATAAAATAGAGAATAGAATAGAATAATAAAATAGAGAATAGAATAATAGAATAGAATAATAAAATAAAGAATAGAATAATAGAATAGAATAATAAAATAGAGAATAGAATAATAGAATACAGAATAGAATTGGATAGGATAGGATAAAAAATAGAATAGAATAGATATTGGAATGAAGAATATAATAGAATATAGAATAGAATAGAACAGGAAATGGAAATGGAATAGCAATTGGAAGGGACCTTGGAGGTCTTCTAGTCCACCCCCCTGCTCAAGCAAGAGACTGTATAACAGAGGAGATTATGCCTAACACTGCACTGGAAAATAACTTTAAGAAAAATAATTTTTGAGAGCTGGGGAGACAAGAGAGAGATGGAAGAAGAGATCCTCGTGCCGTGCTGACATTCTCTTTTCTTTTTTCCTTTTCCTTTTCCTTTCTTTCCTTTCCTCTCCTCCTAGCCCCCAGCCCAGGACCCCTGGCCCAGACGGACAGCCCCTTTGACTACCCGCCGAGGGTGGCAGCTCCTGTCTTCGTCTCCCCGACCAAACGACAGCCAGACAAGGTGGGCTGCCCGAAATCCAGCAACAAAAAGGAAGGCTGTAGACAGCAGTGAGATGGGGTGGGCCAAGCTCTTTGGATGCTTTTTCCCTCTCTTCTTCTTCTTCTTCTTTTCTCTCCCAACTTTTCACTGATGTCTTGGCTGGATTGATATCTCAAACAGGATGTCCGACTTTTAAAGCTCTTTCCTTCCTTCCTTCCTCTTATTTCGACCTGAACTCCTCCCTCTTTTAATTCAGCCGTCAATCCCATCAAATGAACACACACACAAAAAGCGTCGGTAAAAAAGCAAAAATAATAATAATAATAATTACCCATCACCAAAAACGGAAACGGGCTTTTCAGGGAGGGACGTTACTCTATCGGTGGCCCAAATATTCCCTTTAAAAAATAAAATAAAAATTAAATTGCTTTTACATTTCAAAATATCTCCGCTCCCTGTCCAGGAGGACGCCTTGCATTATCCAGAAAGACACACACGGTTGTGGCCAGGTTACATGGATCGCACAAATTAAACCAGGTAGTCAGAATCGGAAGAGATCTTGGAAGAGACCTTGGAGGTCGTCTAGTCCAGCCCCCAGCTCGAGCAAAAGTTCCTTGATTGACAACAGTTCATTTAGTGACCAAAGTTACAGCACTGGGAGAAAAAAAAGGGGGGGTTGTTTTTCACAGTTATGATGTTTCTCGCATCCCCCCATGCTCAGGCGATTAAAATTCTGAGGCTTGGCCACTGACTCGTACTTACGACGGGTGCAGTGTTCCCCCGGGGGTCGCATGATTCACCTTTTACAACCTTTGGAGGAGCAAAGTCCATGGGCAAGCCGGATTCGCTTTAACAGCTGCAAGGATTCACTTAACCACGGTGGCAAGGACAGACGTAAAACCGGGCGAAACTCACTGGACAAATGTTCCGCTTAGCCACAGAAATGTTGGCCTCGATTATGGTCATAAGCCGAGGACTAACTATATTCTTTTGGCAACTCGGTGCTCCCACAAGTAGCCTTTATCTGGCTTGGGACGGTTGGCAACTTTTAATTTATGTCCCTTTCTTTCTTTCTTTCTTTCTTTCTTTCTTTCTTTCTTTCTTTCTTTCTTTCTTTCTTTCTTTCTTTCTTTCTTTCTTTCTTCTTTCTATCTTTATCTGTCTCTTGTCTCTCACATCTTTTTATCTCTGTCTCTTTATCCCTCTGTCTTTCTCTTAGTCTCTCTGTCTCTGCCTCTCTCTTTCTCTCATCTCTTTTTATTTGTCTCTGTCTCTTTATCTCTCTCTGTTTCTCTCTGTCTCTTTCTCTCTCTCTTTCTGTCACTAGCTCTCTCTTTATCTCTCTGTCTCTCTGTTTTTGTCTCTCTCTTTCTCTATCTCTCTATCTCCTTCTCTCTCTCATCTCTTTTTGTCTCTGTCTCTGTCTCTCTAGCTCTCTCTCTCTTTCTCTCTCTCTGTCTGTCTCTATCTCTCTAGGTCTCTTTCTATCTCTGTCTGTTTCTCTTTCTCTCTCTTTCTCTCTCTCTCTCTCTCTCTCTCTCTCTCACTCTCTCTCTCTTTATCTCTTTCTCTCTCTCTATCTCTCTCTATCTTTCTGTCTTTATCTTTCTGTCTTTATCTCTCTCTCTTTATCTCTCTCTTTTTATCTCTCTCTCTGCATGTTTTGAATAAAGTCCTTACTAAGGGTGTCAGTTTTGAACGTCAATACGGACTTTTGTTTCATGTACAGTTTCAGAAAATTACTTTTGCCCGGCATTTCCCAGCGCTGTCGCGCACACGCCTTCTCAGAACTGGATCTCGCCCTTGCAGCTCGATTCCAAGCAGCCTTTTAGAAATTTCAAGGAAACGTGGATTAACGGAGTTTTGCAAGGGGGCACTTCCCAGCAGACGGAGGAGGAGTTAGGGGGCTCTTGGCACATATTGTAAGCAGATCATATATGGACTTTTCGGTTTATTTTTGAGCTGACTTACTGCCAAAACACCCCTCCCTCTGGCCCTCGCCCCGAATGACTCGAGTCCCACTGCCTTCACGTTGTGAGTTGTGGTTTTGTGGCTGTTTTTCATCACTTCACAATAGGGGATGCACCTGTTCTCTCTCCGTCGCCCAGCAAAACAACCGTCCCATATTGTTTGGGATCCCTTTTTAATCTAAATTCTGGGACACAATTCATATACAGCTCGTCCTCGACTCAAAACCACCACCGAGCCCCAAAGTTACGTTGCTAAGCGAGACCGTTGTCCAGCGGGTTTTGTCCTGCCCTACGAACTTCCTCGCCCGGCGTGAATTGTTCCAAAGTGAGTTGGCCGGTCTTTAAGTGAAGCCGGCTTTGCCCATTGGGGGTGCTCTCATCCAGACGGTCGGAAAAAAAGGTGAGCCGTCATAACTACGAGTCCGTTTTTCCAAGTGTTGGAATTCGGATCCCGTGAGCCATGGGAAGGCCACGACAGACGTTAAGTGTGGAAATACGGCCCTGAGTCGATTTTATTTTTTTCAAAGGATGTCACTCTCGACGGTCGCTAAACGAACCCCGCCTTATTACAATAGTTCGTGGAGTAACTTTAGTAAATAGTAAACAGTGAATTTCTGTTCATGGCACTGTGGGGATGCTACAACGGTCGTAAGGGTGAAAAGCAGCCATAAATAATAATAATAATAATAATAATAATAATAATAATAATAATAATAATAATAATAATAATAATAATAATAATAATAATAATGTATTTTTCCAATGACGCTGTCATATCTTTGGACACTAAATGGGCTTTTTGTAAGAGGATAATAGATAACAGATAATCAGAGTTGGAAGGGACCTTGTAGGTCATCTAGTCCAACCCCCTGCCCAAGCAGGAGACCCTACACCATTTCTGACAGGGCAGCCCAGCCTCTTCTTGAAAGCCTCCAGGGATGATGAAGCTCCCACAACTTCTGAAGGCAAGTCCTTCCATTGATTAGAATAACAGAGTTGAAAGGGACCTTGGAGGTCCTCTAGTCCAACCCCCCACGCCCAAACAGGACACCTTACACCATTTCTGACAAATGGCAGTCCAGTCCAGCCTCTTCTCGAAAGCCTCCAGGGATGATGAAGCTCCCACAACTTCTGAGGGTAACTTCTGTTCCATGGGTTGATTGTTCTCCCTGTCAAGAAATGTCTCCTCATTTACAGGAGGTCTACCTGTATTTGAAGTCCTCTCAAATAAGATGATTTCTCGGGGGCAAAGCTAGCTATGGGAAGGTAATTTTCTTTTTAATACCTTATTCTAGAAACCCCCAGAGCTTGACAAGTTCAAAGCGCAGCTGGGGCGTAAATATAGAAATATCCTTCCAGAATATAGCCTTGACGTCGTAGGCGCCAGGGGAGAGCAAAGCGCACTTGGCCAGAGGAGAATCAAGGTTTGGTGTGTGGGGAAGCGGTGGGGAGACGAAAAGGCCACCGAGATCCACCTCGTCGCAGATATATTTCCACTTGGCGTCACCATCAGAAGTGTGCGCGCGTAAAGAAACGGTTGTGTTATGAGTCATGTTTAATCTGAATCAAAAAAAGAGAGAGAGAGAAGTCGCAGCTGGATGTTCGTTCGTAGGTGGGAAGTGATGACCAGTGATGATAAGTTGAGATTCGTACCTAGGATGTCTTGATAGGCCATCAAGAAGAGGTTGGGAGCCAGAAACCACCCCCAACAAACTAGCTTTTAGGAAGTGAAGAAACTTCTGGAGGTTGAAAAAAAAACAACCCTTGAAAACAGGAAGATTCTGGCCTCTGGAAGGCCACCAGGTTCTCGAGAACTTCCAAGTGGTGGCTCTTTGCCGTTCAACTTAACACAACTGCAACAGAGTGGACTTTCCCCCCCAACACCGTGCTTTTATTTTATTTTATTTTATTTTGCATGGCCTACTTTTCCCATTGCCTTCTGGCCATCCTAACAACGTCCCCCTCCCCAAATCAAAAACCAGCGTGTCCCATTGTGTTGTGTTTGGTGTTTTGTTTTTATTTAAAGTTCAAATCGAGGGCCATCAGGCCGATATTCCAGTTCCAGGGAGAGAGAAAAGGGGATAATTTAAGGCAGGGGTGTCCAACCTTGGCAACTTTAAGACTTGTGGACTTCAACTCCCAGAATTCCTCAGCCAGCTTTGCTTAAAGTTGCCAAGGTTGGACACCCCTGATTTAAGGGATTCTTCCATCGCTTCTGAAGATGGCAAGGATTCATTCAAAAGCACAGTTGCTCAAAATGCTTTGGGGGGGTCTTTTTTGTGTGTGTGTGGTGGGGGGGTTTCCTTCGGGTCAAGGAAGCCCTTCTTAGCACTTTGACCCAGAGTTGTTATACATCTTGTGAAGAGAATTTTTCCAAAAGGTCCCCTTTGAGACTGGCAGGGGCTTCACAGCTTCCTCCTTCTTCTTCTTCGGGGTATCTGTAGATGCATTCATCGACCTCCTGGGCTAACTGCCCATGGACAGCTGCGGGACAGAAGAAGTGGGAGAATTGAGACACAACACAAAACTCCCTGCGCAGGCATGCCAAGCAATCCAAGACCTCGGAATGGGGCAACTCACCACAGCCACATTAACACGGCCAACTCCCCATGGCCAACTCACTATGGTCAACTCATCATGGTCAACTCACCATGGTCAACTCATCATGGCCAACTCACCATGGTCAGCGCCCCATGGCCAACTCACTATGGCCAGATCCTCATGGTCAGCTCCCCATGGCCAACTTACTATGGACAACTCCCCATGGCCAACTCACTATGGTCAACTCATCATGGCCAACTCCCCATGGTTAACTCATTATGGTCAACTCTCCATGGTCAACTCCCCATGGCCAACTCTCCATAGTCAACTCCCCATGGCCAACTCTCCATAGTCAACTCCCCATGGCCAACTCTCCATAGTCAACTCCCCATGGCCAACTCATCATGGCCAACTCCCCATGGCCAACTCACTATGGCCAGCTCCTCATGGTCAGCTCCCCATGGCCAACTTACTATGGACAACTCCCCATGGCCAACTCACTATGGTCAACTCATCATGGCCAACTCCCCATGGTTAACTCAGTATGGCCAACTCTCCATGGTCAACTCCCCATGGCCAACTCTCCATAGTCAACTCCCCATGGCCAACTCACTATGGCCAACTCCCCATGGTTAACTCATCATGGCCAACTCCCTTTGGTCAACTCCCCATGGCCAACTCATCAAGGCCAACTCACCACAGTCAACTTGCTGCAGGACAATTCAACAATTCAATTTAATTATTTAAAATGGTTTTAAAATTATTTCAATTTTTGTCATCCGCTTTTCATGTAGTCCTTCCTTTTGCATCTTTTCTTTCATGGTTTCCATTCCACCATTTCTCTGGTACCTCCGATACTCGTGTGACTCTTTTCCCGCTGAGCCTTGGCTGCGGTGAATTATCTGGGTGGCGAGTTGGCCGTGGTGAGTTGGCGTAGACCCCCCTAGGGGGTGTCCTGAGCAGTGGAAGAGGAAGAACTGGCAGAGTACTGCTGGCCAAAAGAAGAATAGGGGAAATGGCCTTACGTTTCGGGAACTTCTTTCGGATGCAGGATCGGAGGAAGAAGTAGGCCAACACCATGCATGCGCCAAACAGAAGGATGGTGACGAAAGCAAAACTGGTGAGGATCAGCTGGTTTCCCCCCTCTAAAAAAAAGCAGGGGGGGGGGAAAAATAACAATCCTTCAGAAAAATCCCACAAAAAAAGCACAATTAAAATGATCCTGGCTGCACAATGGGCTCGCTTCGCGATCCCTGCTCACAGGCTGGCACTGGCAACGGTGGGAGGGAAGCAGGGAAATTCCAGGTTGCTTCTCTCCTTGATGAGTTTCCATCCGTTGCTTCTCATCCTGCCTTCTGGTGTTTTGGAAAATAACTGGAACTCCCCCTCCCATTCTTCTTTGGGGACCCCCTGAAATATTGGAAGACTTCTATCATGCCCCTCTTAGCCCTTCTTTCCTCCAGACTAGATACCTGTGTTTCCCTGAGAAATAAGACCCTGTCTTACTATTATTGTTTTGCCACCAAAAATGGCACCAGGTCTTATTTTGGGGGGGATACCCTCCCCTGACTAACCTCACTTGCACGCGTCGCTCTGGCCTCCTTTTGGCGGTCCGAGGCCTTCAGGAACTTCTTCTGCAGCCAGTAAGGCTTTCCTGAAGGGCCTCTGCAGCCAATAACAGAGCTCTGGATCGATCCAGAGGCCTTCGGGAAAGCCTTGCCGGCTGCAGAAGAAATGGGCCGGCCAGACAGGTGTTGGGGATGTGCGAGGCCCGGCTACACCTGTCCAAAGGTAAGTAGTAGGGCAGCTCCACTACCTCCTCATCCCCACCCTAGCTTAATTTTTACCCGTCCAGGGGTCTTAATTAGGGCTTATTTTGGGGGGAGTGGTAGGGCTTATATTGGATGCAGATGTTAAAAAAATCAAGCTTAGGGCTTACTTTCAGGGTAGGTTGTATTTTTGGGGAAACAGGAGATACCAAATTCCTTCGTATCGTTTAGCCTCCAGGCCTTCAATCATCCTAGTTGCTCTTTTCTGCGCTTCTTCCGAAATCTCAACCTCTTTTTTTTTTTTTGCAATGAGGTGACCAATACCTCTATTGCTACATACTCAGAGTTTGTGGGTTTCCTCATTTCTAATGTATTTCATGGTGTTGTTTTTTGTTTTTAACTGCAGTTGGAGCCTGATTGAGATCAAAACTTTCAAGCTCAGTGGGTGGGGGAAGCTCTTCAGCTTTGCAAGAAAACGTAAAACGAACGCCGTGAAATCCTGCCCTTTTCTGGAGACTGACTAAACTATAGCTTAGCTTTAAGCAAGCATCTGGCCTCCTTGAACCCTCAGCTGCGGCTAGACTATATAAGCCATGGTTCCAGCTTCGGAGGGAGGTTTGGTTCTTAACATAATGTAATTTACCAGATGTGGATTTCCTAACAATTGCACCCCGTTTCTTCCAGAGAAAAACCAAATGTCTTTTTTTTTCTCAGTTGTAGAAATTGAGAATTAGATTCTGGATTTCTTCACCCACCCTTAACCACAATCTCAGCAGAGATATAACCACAGCGTTTAAGGTTATTTTTAAATGAGAGCATAGGTTTTTACAGTCCAACCATGTGGGTAAATATACGCTTTGACGTAGAGTCCAGGTATGAAATGGGTACATTTGGTAACAAGATTAAACAAGGTTGTGTGAATGCAGGCATTCTTCGCCTCTTCCAGCTGGAAGCCATGTATGCTGGCAACATTTTTCACTGGGGGAAAAAAATGGTGGTTTGTTTGAATTTAGAATAACAGAGTTGGAAGGGTCCCTGGAGGTCTTCTAGTCCAACCCCCTGCTTCGGCAGGAAACCCTACACCACTTCAGACCAAATGGTTATCCAATCTCTTCTTAAAAACTTGCGAATGCTCCATACTAAATCCTAAAATAATTGGTTTAATATTGGTCAATGCTAAACGCTGAAGTTCAAGGCTGAATACCAAAGTAATTTGTTGAATAATGTTTGATGCTAAATCCTAGAGTAAACTCAATACTCAATCCTAAAAGTACTTGTTTTAATAATACTCAATGCTCAATACAAAAGTAAAATAATACTAAATACTAAAGTAAGGGGTTTAATAATGTTCGATTGTAAATACTAAACTCAATACCAAACATTCATTAGTTTAATGATGCTCAATACTCAATACTAAACTAAACTCAATCCTAAAGTAATTTCTTTTATAATGACCAAACATTCCAGGACTCCATTCGCAAAACTGCATTCGTAAAACATTTTATACATTGATTTAACTGTTATATATTGAACCAGTTATATATTATAACTTTGGCCAAAGTACATCGGTCAATTAATTTGGGATTCCCCCAATGGATGTTGACCCAGAAACTAAAATATATATATATAAAGTAGAATAAATAGAGTTGAGTCTGAGAAAAATGACGAACAAACTAGCCATGGTTTATAGATCTTTGCCTGATTGCACATATTCTGAGAACACAACCAAAAAAACCCCCCAGCCAACTCTTTTTGGGGTTTCTCAGTCAATATAAAAATAAAATGATTCATCATTCAGAAGAAAAAGACAACTTCATACAAGAGGCCAACAAGGGCCAGAATGGAAGCAGTGATATTTTTCAGAATTTATTATTATTATTATTTAATTGATATGCCTCCCATCTCACTTATTCAAAGACACACTTTGAAGTAATTGGAAGCCAAATCTAGTCCAGTTCTTATTCCGAGCTGGGAGAAAGAGGCAGGAGAAATGAATTGGAGTCAGGCTGCAAATAGAAAGAAAGTCTCCATCTGTTTGGTAGCCAGAAAAAAAACCAGGGACAGCAGCATGTTTCTGGGGTGGCTGACAAATTAGGGTGGAGAGTAGATGGGCTTTTATACAATTTGGGGAGGATTTGTGATTGGGATGCCTGGTTCGTGTAACATTTTAATGGCTGTTGCCAAATTCCCCCAATTTTTTTATTTTTACATACAATAAATCCATTCCATTTCAATTAGGTTCATATTTTGTGTGCTTACAATTAATAATAATACTCCTCTTATCAATATAACAATATAAATCACATTCCCATATGAATAATATAAGTAATATCCAATAAATCTATTTATCTATCCAGATTCCTATGGGGTCATGATTGGCTCTACAGGTCAAAGGAGACATCCTATGTGCTCTGTTTGAGCTAATCTTGTCGGTTTTGGCTCCTTGCCTATCGTGCTGCTTATTTGGGGTTTCTAGCAGCCCCTTGTTTTCTTTTTGTAAAAAAACAGTTTTTTATTTTTATATTTCAGAAACATCTCTTTTAGTGAACAGCATGATTCCAGGTTTTCGCATTTCCATATGAACAGGACCTTGGTTACATATTCACCTTTCACATTTGATTTCATATCATATCATTACATTTCATATTTTCTGTAAATTTTCTCAAATATTCTTATATTCTTCAAACTTATTTTATATATTTTCTACTCATATCTTAACTTATTTCTTTTTGCTTTAAATAATTCTGGCATCTTCATCTTCATTATACTTTATATTTTTATCGGTCACGTTTGCAATTTCATTGCATACTCTTATTTCGTTATTCCAAAAGTTCTAACTCATAATTCAAAAGATTTGCCCCTTTGTTTTCTCAACGGTGGCGATTTTAAGACTCCCCAAATTCTACTTCCCAGAATTTCCCAGCAAGGCTGACTGGGGAATTCTGGGAATGGAAGTCCATATGTCTTCAAGCAGCTGAGAAATATTGGATTAAACAGTTAATGGGATAAATAAATGTTCCAAGAAGAGCTACCTGAAGAAACCTTAGTAGAGAAGACAGATGGGGAAGTGGAGGGCTGGCTGGTGGGAACTTCTGATTGAGTCCAGCAAACCACATCTTTTTTCTTGGTCCCTGGTTCCTGAATCTTACCACCCGGACACCTGCAGGAATGGGTAGTTAGTCTCGTGTTTTACACCTGAGATTTTAAAATAAATTTATTCCAGAAGAACTTACTTTCTCCATGGTCGGCATTCACCTGTATGTTGATCATTGAAAGTCTTGTCTGGACAGCTTTGACAACCTTGGGAAGCACAGAAGAAAGTTTGATGTCTGAATGAGTTTCTGGCTAACCAAATAAATGGAGGGAGGCCGACTTTCTAACTGCAGCTTGCCTTCAATTCATTTCCCCTGCCTCTTTCTCCCACCTTGGCCTTGGGCTCCATCTCAGTCTGCTTTGGAGGTTTGTCACTCACATAACACACGCACAACAGTGGCTTGTAGCAAGTGAAAATCCCACCGCTGTTGTGACGTTCAAGAGAACTTCTTCCCCCGTCGATAGATAAGTCAAGTTTTCCAGAGATTCAGAGCACTATACTACAGGTAGTTCCCGACTTTACGACCGCAACTGAGCCAATAAAAATTTCTAACAAAACTCCACACTGGCAACAGGAAAGACATCCGGCCAGTACAGTTACCCAGACTCCAAGGAATTATGGGATCATTAAAAGGAAATGATGATAAATATGAATCGGTGGCCAAGCATCCAAATTTTGGTCATGTGACCACACAATGGTCATACGTGTGAAAAACGACCCACAGTCCTGGGTTTTAACTTGAAACAAGCTGTTGTAAGTGGAGAACCACCTGTGCAGAAAGTCATCGTAGCTGGGGGCCACCTTACCTGCAATCGTGCGTTGCTGTCCGAGCTCACACTTACACGCCTCACAATTTTTCCCACATGAATAACCCGGAGCACATTCACAAACGGCGTTGGAAGTTGCGGTACATTTCTGCTTGTAGACCAAAGTCCCTTGAGGGTTAAAAACATTAGAGTAGAGAAGTCGATTTTCCCTCTGAGCTGAGCTCAGTTGATTTTGACGGGGTTTTGGCAGCAGGAAGCAGGTTTATCTTGCTGGGTTAACCAGGATTGGATAAGATCTAGCCAGCATTTGTGGCTAGCTTTCCATAAACTCCTAAGAATATTTGGTTAAGGGAATAAACTCCCCCTGCCCTCCCCAAAAATCCCAATAATCTAAACTTTGCTGCAAAATTCCAGACCCCTTTTCCACGTAAAGCCACCACACTGGAAAAACTACAGGTAGTCCTCGAATTATGACCACCATTTCGGACGTTCAGTGAGGCGTTAGTAAAGGGAATTTCGCTCTGCTTTTCTTGCCAAAGTTGTTAAGTGAGTCGCAACTTTTTGGAAGCAAATCTATCTTCCCCCCACTTCGACTTGGCTGGTCGCAAAAGGGGAATTGCACACCTTGGGACACCGCGGCCGTCGTAAATACGAGCCAGTTGCCAAGCGTCCGAATTTTGATCACGCAGTCACGGGGAAGTTGCGACAGTCGTGAAGTGTGAAAAAACGGTCCTAAGTCTCTTTTTTTCCCCAGTGATGGTAAAACTTTGAACGGACACTAAATGGGCACTTTTGTAAGTGGAGGTCGTAAGGCGAGGAGTAGGGCAAGAAAAGAAAGATAGGAACCTGGTAAGAGGCTCCTGTCCCCAGCCAGGAGTTGAGACTGGAGGCTATATATATATAAAGAGAGAGAGAGAAAGAGAGATAGAATATGTGTGTGTCTGTCTGTCTGTCTCTCTCTCTTTTTGTCTCTTTGTCTCTCTGTCTGTCTCTCTCTCTCTCTTTCTCTCTCTGTCTCTCTCTGTCTCTTTCTCTCTCTCCCTCTTTCTGTCTGTCTCTCTTTCTCTCTCTCTGTCTCTTTCTGTCTCTCCCTCTCTCTTTCTGTCTGCCTCTCTCTCTTTCTCTCTCTCTGTCTCTCTCTGTCTCTCTCTGTCTCTCTCTATCATCCCTCCATCCATCCATCCATCCATCTATCTATCTCATCTATAGCAGTCGCAAGAATTGGGGATGTTTAATTTAATGAAAAGAAGGACAAAAGGGTGAGACATGATAGCAGTCTTCCAGTATTTCAGGGGCTGCCCCAAAGAAGAGGGAGTCAAGCTATTCTCCAAAGCATTGAAGGCAGGACAAGAAGCAACGGATGGAAACTCATCAAGGAGAGAAGTAACCTAGAATTAAGGGGAAGCTTGAGAAGGGGGTTGGACTAGAAGACCTCCAAGGCACCTTCCGACTCTGTAATTCTCTAACAGAGAGAACAGTTAAATCAGTGGAACGATTTGCCTCCAGAATGGTGTGAATGCTCCAACACTGGAGGTTTTTAAGAAGAGGTTGGACAGACACTTGTCTGGATTGGTCTGGGGTCTCCTGCCTGAGCAGGGGGTGGAGTAGAAGACCTCTGAGGTCCCCTTCTGACTTTCTTATTCCATCTCCACGAGCCAAGCCACTGTAGCCTCCCAGATCTGAACCCTCCACGCCCTCCGCCAGCCCCCTTCCCGCTTTCCCAGAGCTGAGACCCCCGACATACCCCTACACCCTCGGAACTCAAGACCCCCGTAAGGTCTACTTTACTGTCACAGACGCTGCATGGCCGGCAAGACTGGCCTTCCGCGGGCCGGTAGGCGCCTGAAAGGGGAAAGGGGGACGAGTCAGCGGGGTCTCGCACCCCGGGGTCATACGGGCCGGGGTCTCAACCGATTAAACCCACCGGGGTTTAAGCATCACCCCCGGGCCGCCGCCGCTCACCGCGCGGGCAGGAGACCTTGCCAAAAACGCCCGGGCGGAGCAGCAGCAGCAGCAGCAGCAGCGCGCAAAAGTGCCGCTCCATCGGAGGCGAAGCGTCTTGTGAAGAAGGGTCGGTGGGCGATCCGCGGGGCTCCCCGCCTTGGCTTGCTCTCCAGCGCGGACTCCACGCCTCCGGGCTCAGCCGGCGGGGATAAGAAGAGGAGGGGGCGGCGGGGCGGGCGGGGCGGGGCGGGGCGCCCGTCCTTCCACGCCCAAAGGACCCGTTTGTAGGTCTTCTAATAGGATATATAGGAGATTCTGTCTGTCTGTCTGTCTGTCTGTCTGTCTGTCTGTCTGTCTGTCTGTCTGTCTATCTATCCATCCATCCATCCATCCATCCATCCTTCTATCTATCTATCTATCTATCTATCTATCTATCTATCTATCTATCTATCTATCTATCCATCCATCCATCCATCCATCCATCCATCCATCCTTCCATCCATCCATCCATCCCTAATCTATCTATCTATCTATCTATCTATCTATCTATCTATCTATCTATCTATCCATCCATCCATCCATCCATCTATCCTTCCTTCCTTCCTTCCTTCCTTCCTTCCTTCCTTCCTTCCATGCATCCATGCATCCATCCATCCATCTCTTCTATCTATCTATCTATCTATCTATCTATCTATCTATCTATCTATCTATCTCTTCTTCTATCTTATCTTCCTTCTTCTTCATGCATCATCTATCTATCCATATCTATCTATCTATCTATCTATCTATCTATCCTTCCTTCCTTCCATGCATCCATCCATCCATCTATCCATCCATCCTTTTATCTATCCATCCATCCTTCCATCCATCCATGCATGCATCCATCCATCTATCCATCCATCCATTTATCTATCTATCTATCTATCTATCTATCTATCATATCTATCTATCTATCTATCTATCTATCTATCTATCCTTCTATCTATCTTCTATCTTCTATCTATCTTCCTATCTATCTATCTATCTATGCATCCACCTACCACCTATCCATGAAATGCAATATCTATCTATCTATCTATCTATCTATCTATCTATCTATCTATCTATCTATCTATCTATCTATCTATCTATCTATCTATCTATCTATCATAGGATATATATAGGAACCCTTCCATCCATCCATCCATCCATCCATCCATCCATCCATCCATCCATCAGAATACAGCTGGAAGGGACCTTAGAGGTCTTCTAGTCCAACCCGCTGCTCAAGCAGGAGAACCTAGGTCCTAGAGACCATTTCAGTCCATCCATCCATCCATCCGCACTTCATTCAACCGTTCAGTCATTGATTGATGGATTGAAGTGGTCCGGGGTCTCCAGCTCGAGCAGGGGGCTGGACTAGAAGACCTCCGAGGCTCCTTCCAGCTCTATCCGGAGCCGGGCTGGCCTTCCGAGGTGCTTTCTCACCGGGCGTCGCGAGACACCCCCCCCCCGACCTCCGCTGCCGGGCTCTGCAGCGGCGGGGAGGGAGGGATGGGGCCCCCCGCGTGGGCGGACCCCCGTCACCGCCGCGGCTGGTGACGTCTTCGCAGCCCTCCCCCGCTCGCAAAACTGCTCCCCCCCCCCCAAGCAAAGCCGGAGTGAGTCATCGCCACCAACTTGGGGTTCCCGAAGGGCCAAAAAAAGCCCCTTTGATTGAAGCTGCGGCAGGGAAGCCCCGGGGACCCCCAAAAATTGTGATGCGGGTGAGGGGGCGCCAGGATCCGATCCAGAGGCTGTTCCCAACGTCTTTGGAGGGTCCCAAAAGTGCTTTTTTTGTTCCCCACTCCCCCAAGAGACAAAAACTATCTTCTTCCTTTTTTCCCTTCTTCTGAAGACGTTTCGCTTCTCATCCCAGAAGCTTCTCCAGTTCTGACCGAATGGCGGGGAAGGGCAGGATCGATGCTCCTTGCAGGCAAAGCTGGCCATTTGCATTCTTTCCGCTAAAAGGAGGATGCAAAATGACCAGCTTTGTCTGCAAGCAGGAGACCCCAGACCATTTCAATGCATCCATCAATCAGAATAGAGCTGGAAGGGACCTCGGAGGTCTTCTAGTCCAACCCCTGCTCAAGCAGGAAACTCGCCTATATCATATCAATCAATCAATCAATCAGCAGGGTGTTAGATTAGATGACCTCCAAGGTCCCTTCCAGCTCTGACCAATTGGTCAAAATGGTGTAGGATCTCTTGCTGGACCTGGGGGTTGGACTAGATGACCTCCAAGGTCGCTTCCAGCTCTGTTCTGCTTGCCACCCTGTGGACTGTTTAAAAATTTGACCCGGCTATTTTAAGAGGGTGTTAAATTCAGGTCCCCAAATAGGGTAGCTGAAAGGTTACGGGTGAGGTGGGGGGTGAGGGTGGGGGGCTGTTAAAACAGGTCACTACTCTGTCTGTATTTTAACCCCTTGAACTCCCCTACAGGGAGAAAGATGGAGGCAGTCCTGGAATTACGACGGTTCGCTTAGTGACCGTTTGAAGTTTAAAAATAAAGCAACTTTTTCAAACTTACGACCGTTCCACCCTCCCCATGGTCACGTGATCCAAATGAGGACGAATAGCTCTATACCGCGGTCCTTGACTTACGACGGTTTGTTTAGTGACCAGTGATGAGATCACTGGGGGGCAAAAAAAGGGACCTAAGGACTTTTTTCACCCTTATGACTGTGGCTGGACATTGCCCACGGCCCCGCGATCGAAACTCAGGCGCTTTGTTAACCGACTCGCGTTTACGACGGTTTCAGCATTCTGATTGCAAAGCCGGATCCGCTTAACAACTAATTGACTAATGGATCAATTGCAAGGCTCCGCTTAACCACGGTGGCCAGAAAGGCGGTCAAACGGGGCGGAACTCCCTTCATGGGTGTCTCACTTAACGACGGAAATGTCGGCTTTCCCCAAACCCTACCGATCAGCGGACTCCAATTCCCAACATTCCTCCGCCTGCACAGCCATGATGAGAATCCTGGGAGTTGAAGTCCTGCTAAGCCGGAAGTAGCTGCCGTTGTGAAACCCGGAAGTGGATTCTTGGAGGACTTCCTCCTAATGAATTCTGGGAAATGTAGTCCCCCCCCCCACTTGGGCACTTTGGCGTTTCTTAGGCAATCAGTCCATGCCCCAAAGGAAATTCATACGTCTCCTTCCCCAACTGGCACCTTTGGAAGGGGCGGGGAGGGATGGCATTCCCGGGCACGACTGCATGGTGCTGAGCAGCCCCTATAGCTTTGGGACCCCCTCCCCACTCATGCCCCCCCCCCCGCAGCATTCAGTGGGGGGCGGAGGGCTCCCTCCTTGCAAGTTTGCAAGTTGCATTTTGCAAGGTTGTCCAAAGCGCCCAGCTTTGCAAGGTGGGGGTGGGGTGGGGGTGGGCAAACCCGCGCCCCTCCCTCTCGTGCCCCCCTCTTCCCAGGCCCCGCCCCCTCCTCTGCCCTCCCCCACCCCCGTGACGCAGCACCAGCCCTTCGGAGCTCAGCGCGAGAGCGAGCGGAGCTGTGACCGAGATTGAGCGTAAGGAAGCCCCCTCCCCTCGGGCCTTTCCGGGGCAGGGGTCTCTCCAAACGTTCCCCCCCTCCTCCCTTCTCTCCTCGGCCCGTCGCCTCCCCTTTTGGGGGCAGGGGTCCCCCCCAATGGGTCCCTGCCCACCTTCCTTCCCTCCTCTGTCCGTCTCCTTTTGGGGGCAGGGGTCCCCCAACGGCCCCTCCCTCCGCCTCTCCCCGCTCCTCCTCCCCATTTCGGGGCAGGGGTCCCTCCTCCGCCTTTCCCCCCACTCTGCTGACCCTTTTACTGGCTGGGGTCTCTCAGAATAGGAGGAATAACAGAGGCGGAAAGGGACCCTGGAGGTCGTCTAGCCCAACCCCCTGCTCCAGCAGGAGACACTCCCATACAGAATGACAGAGGGTTGGACTAGAAGACCTCCTAGGTCCCTTCCAGCAGGAGACACTCCCATACAGAATAACAGAGGTGGGAGGGACCTCAGAGGTCATCTAGTCCAACCCCCCCTCCCTGTAGAGGCAGATATATCATTTTTTAAAAGAACCTCCAGCGATGGGAGTGCCCACACTCCGTCCCTCCCCAGTCCGTCTCCCCTTTTCCGGGCTGGGGTCTCCCCAACCGATCCGGGCGCCCCCGGGAATGAAACCTGGCCAGCCGTGCGCGGTCTTCCCCAGTTGGCCGGTGGGAGAGGTTTGCGCCCGGTGTGGGGGTGCCAGAGCAGCGGCAGGTGGGCGGATCCTTCGGGCCGGGTGGGGAGAGACCCCCCCCCCACACCCATTTTTTCACCTGCTTTGCACCCCCTCCCCGCAGAACCGCCGCTGCTTCCCGATGGGCTCCAAACGAGCGCTGGTGATCTTGGCCAAAGGCGCCGAAGAAATGGAAACGGTCATCCCCACGGATCTGATGCGCAGGGCAGGAGTAAGTCCTTGGGTCCGGAGTTGAGACCCTCCCCGCCTTTTTAATTCATTTTTATTTATTTTTTAATCACAGGTCGTCCTCGACTTCTGACCACAAGGGGAGCCCGGCATTTATGTTACGGTGGGAGGGGAAAAAAATTGTGTTAAGTGAATTTTGCCTTGTTTTATGACCTTTAAGCGAATTGCTGACCTTTAATCGATAAGTTAGCAAGGCGGTTCTTTTAAGTGAATCCGCCTTCCCCGTTGAACTGGCCAGGTGGTCGCAAAAAGGGGACCCCGGGACGGTGCGACCGTCGTAAATACAAATCCGTTGCCAAGCAGGAATGATGCAACAGTCCTAAGTGTGGGAAAAACGGTCCCTATTTTTTTCAGCGCTGTTGTAACCTTTGAACTTTGGTCATTGAATGAACACAGCGGTCGGTTGTCCTTGATTTACAACACTACATTTAGTGGCCTACCTGTCGTAAAGCAGGCAAGGCTGAGAAACCTTCTTAATTCTGCTCTTCCCCCCCCCAAAAAAAATTATGGTTTTATTTACCAGATTTCTGTGACGGTAGCGGGCCTGTCCGGAAAGGAGCCAGTGCAGTGCAGCCGTGATGTGGTGATTTGTCCCGATACAAGTTTGGAAGAAGCCCGAAAAAAGGTTTGTGGGCCCACCCCCTCTTTTTTAAAAAGCACAGTTTGGGGAGGGTGGGGTCTTTGGGACATCCCCCCCTTTGCATTTAGAGCCGTGTTTCTCAACCGTGGCCTTAACCTTAAGCTGGGTGGACTTCAACTCCCAGAATTCCCCTGCCGGCCATCTTAAGCTCTCTGGTGGATTCTGGGAGTTGTTCTCACAGCTGATAAAAAGTGGCTGGCTGGGGAATTCTGGGAGTTGAAGTCCACATAGTTTTAAAAAGTTGCTGGGGAATTCTGGGAGTGGAAAGTACACAGCTTTAAAATGGCAGGCTGGGGAATTCTGGGAGTTGAAGTCCACAGAGTTTATAAAAGTGGTTACTGAATTCTGGCAGTTGAAGTCCACACAGCTTTAAAATGGCAGGCTGGGGAATTCTGGGAGTTGAAGTCCACACAGCTTAAAAGGGGAATTCGGTGACCTTTTTTTCTCCTCCTTGTTTTTTTAGGGGCCGTACGATGTGGTGGTCCTGCCTGGAGGTAACCTGGGAGCTCAGAACTTGTCAGAGGTAAAATAACATTTTTCTCTCCTTCTGAAAGTTGAACGCGACGGGAATATTTTGAATAAATCCTTCCTGTGTAACCGAAGAGAGACAGAAGATTTGAAGTGGGACAGAGAGAGTAACCTTGTTTTTTCTTGCTAAGATCCCTTTTCCTCCCCAGGACTTCTGCTAAACATTGTTTTGTAAATGATCCCCTCTCTTTGGCCTATTCTTGCAGTCTCCCCTCGTGAAAGACATCCTGAAGGATCAGGACACCAAGAAGGGGCTCATCGCAGCCATTTGCGCAGGTAAGTTTCTAGCTCCGCCTTTGAGGAAACACCTCTATGGGCAGCCCAGCCCCACCAAATCTGAGAGTCCAGTTGGGGAACTCAGATTTGGGGGGGGGGTCTTCACTGAGGCCAGGGGGCTGCGATGACCAGGGCTGGTTCGGCAGGTCTGCAATAAAATTCTAAGAATTCAGAAGCTGCAAATAAAAATTATAACAATCCAGAAGCTGCTAATAAAAAAATTTTTTTAGCATCCAGAAGCTGCCAATAAAATTCTAAGCATTTAGAAGTGCAAAATAAAATAAGAATTCAGAAACTGCAAATAAAATAATTCTAAATAAATAAAATTTGCAGTTTTCAGAAACTGCAAATAAAATTCTAGGCATTCAGAAGCCACAAATAAAAATTTAAGCATCTAGAAGCTGCCAATAAAATTCTAAGCATTCAGAAACTGCAAATAAAAATTTAAATATCCCGAAGCTGCAAATAAAAATTCTAAGAATCCAGAAGTCACAAATAAAATAGAGTCCAGAAGCTTTGAATAAAAATTCTAAGAATCCAAAAGCAGCAAATAAATAATGTATAATGTATGTAGATGCAAAGGAATAGCCCACAGCTGGTCCCTTTTGTACCGGAGCCAGCAATGCTGGGTGAATCATAGCTTGTTTTTCCTCTGTCGGCTTGCAGGTCCCACGGCTCTCCTGGCGCATGGAATCGGCTTTGGAAGCAAGGTGACCACTCACCCCTTGGCCAAAGACAAGATGATGGACGGAGGTCAGTATCCCACAAAACATTGTCTCTGTTTAACAGATTAACAGAGTTGGAAGGGACCTTGTAGGTCATCTAGTCCAACCCCACGATGCCCATGTTTCTTATCACCAAAATATAATCTAGATCAGGGATCCCCCAATTCCTGGGCCGGGGTCCATCCCTGGGCCTCAAGCCATTCGGAACCGGGCCACAGAAGTGGCGGGCAGGCCCCCATATTGCACAGGTAGTCCTCGACTTATGAGCACAATTGAGCCCGAAACTTAGGTCGCTAAGTGAGAAGCATGTTAAGTGAGTTTTATCCCGTTTTACGACTTTTCTTCCTGTGTTTGTTAAATGAATTCGAAAGCTGCAAATAAAACTTCTAAAAATCCAGAAGCTGCAAATAAAAATTCTAAGCATCCAGAAGCTGCCAATAAAATTTACAATCTTTCATCGTTGTTAAATGAATCCCTGCAGTTGTTACAATTGACCTGCAGTGCTCATTAAGCGAATCCAGTTTCCCCGTTAGACGTCGCTCGTCGGAAGGTCGTAAAAAGGAAGATCCCGTGATCCCCGGGGACACTGCAGCCGTCATAAATACGAATCTGTCACTAAGTTGCACTGTGCCTGGAGGTCACAAGATGACATTTGGCTACTTGGCAACCGACTCACATTTATGACTGCCAATATCCCCTTTTGTGACCCTCTGACGAGTGAAGTCTGCGGGGGAACTGGATTCACTCCTCACGGCCACCGTGAATGGGAGTCGACGGGAAAGCATCCGAGCGTATATCCCACCGGTCATAAGTGCGAGGAATGGGTCCCAAGTCACTGTTTCTTGGGGCCGTTGAATGGAGAGCCTTGAATCAGGAGTGGATCTGGAGCGGAGTCGAGCGTCGGAAAGCCGTGTCAAGTTGTTGTTGGGGGAAGTGGGTGCCCATTTTATCACCTGGAGTAACTACTAAGGGCTTGCTCTTCTCTGTAAGATCACTACAAGTACTCGGAGAATCGGGTGGAAAAAGATGGACACATCATGACGAGCCGAGGACCGGGCACCAGTTTCGAATTCGGCCTGGCGATCGTGGAAACGCTGCTGGGGAAGGAAGTGGCCGCCCAGACGAAGGCACCCCTCGTCCTTAAGGACTAGAAGCATGACACAGCCAGAAAGCCTCGCTGGTTTCGTTTTTACAACCAGGAATTTAATTTTTTTCTCCCGCACCACTTAGCGGGCGAAGGAACGGAGCGTGGCTGCCAACGACCCTTGTGGCAACTTCATTCATGCAATAAAAGAGGATTTGAATGGAGTGTCTCCTGGCCGGGAAATCATTACAACAAAACAATACATTAAATTAAATGAAAAGAAAATAAACCCTACACCCCCATCCATTCAGAATGATAAACAATGACAATGATCAAAAAAATAAATCAGAATGTAAAAAGAATTAGAATTATAAAAGAATTAGAATTATAAAAATCCTCCTCATCCATTCTGCAAATCCCACTCCCTTCCAGCCCTGATGATGTTCCCTACTTGGGCCATGAAACGTCTGCAAGAAAACCACCCAGCTCAGAGAGCACCAAGGACCCCACAGTCCGTTCCTTCCTTCCTTCCTTCCTTCCTTCCTTCCTGCCTTCCTTCCTTCCTTCCTTCCTTCCTTCCTTCCTTCCTTCCTTCCTTCCTTCCTTCCTTCCTTTCCTTCTCCACCTCCTCTCCCTTCTAGCACTGATGTTACAGAGTTGGGTCATGAAACGCCTGCAAGAAAAACCCCAAGCTCAGAGAGCTTCCTTCCTTCCATTTTACGCTTCATTTAGTGACCAAAATTAACAGCTCAAACACCCGGCTCTTCCCGACTTTAGCCCGATTCCCACCCACCCCCCCAAAAAACCAAAACACTTTTGCAAAAGTTTGCAAAACTTTGAGGCTTTTAAAAAGGGCGCTCCATTCTCCCCGGCGTTGAATAGTAAAATGGTAAAAATATGTGGTTGTTTTTTTGGTTTTGTTTTGGTTTTCAGATATAAAATTGTGGAGTCAGAGGTGAATCTTCCTCGGTGCCCCCATTTCCCTCCCAAAGTAAAAATACCGGAATTTCACAGCCGGATGAATAGACTATACAATCACAGGATGTTATGACCGAGTCATCCCAGCACTATGAATGCTCTTAATCGTCCCTTTTCAGCCTGCTACGCCCAAAGAGCCACCGGAGGCGCCACTTGCTTCCCCAGCACTATGAATGGTCTTAATGGTCCCTTTCAGCCTGCTACGCCCAAAAGAGCCACCGGAGGGCGCCACTTGCTTCCCCAGCACAATGAATGGTCTTAATAGTCCCTTTTCAGCCTGCTACGCCCAAAAGAGCCACCGGAGGGCGCCACTTGCTTCCCCAGCACAATGAATGGTCTTAATCGTCCCTTTTCAGCCTGCTATGCCCAAAAGAGCCACCGGAGGGCACCTTTTGCTTCCCCAGCACTATGAATGGTCTTAATAGTCCCTTTCAGCTACGCCCAAAGAGCCACCGGAGGGCGCCACTTGCTCCCCAGCACTACGAATGGTCTCCTAATGGTCCCTTTCAGCCTGCTACGCCCAAAAGAGCCACCGGAGGGCGCCCTATCAGAGATTTTTACAGAGCGAGAGTGACGTCGAGGCTGGGCGGGAGAAGGACGGCTGGGAGGGGCGGGGCCAGGCGAGACACCCCCGGGAGGCGTGTGACGTTGAGCTGGCCACGCCCACCCTCTCCCAGGGCCGCCCAGCCACGCCCACCCGGTCACGTGTCGTCCCCCAGCCACGTGCGCCTTGCGCAGGGCGGGCCCGGACTTGGGCGCAGCTGCTGCGGGCGCCTCGCGCTCCCTTCCCGGACGAGCCGAGGACGGCGGGGCTCGGTCGGCGGGTTTGGCGGCCCCGGTTCCGGTAAGGGAGGCCTCCTTCGTCCCGTGTGTCCCCCCCATACCCGCGTTGGGCCCACCGGAGCCGCTCCGGAGTGGCGCCCATTGGGAAGCTCCGGCGGGGCCGCTTAGAGGGGGGAGGCTCCCGCTTGGGCTGCCCCTCCAGGGGGGCTAAAGGGGGGAGAAGGGGGGTCCTTTAGGGCTGCCCCTCCCCCATGGCTTCCTCGGGAGGGGAGGGGCGGAGGGCGCTTAGAGGAGGAGGCGCCCGCTTGGGCTGCCCCGCCAGGTGGGCTAAAGGGGGGAGAAGGGGGGTCCTTTAGGGCTGCCCCCTCCCCCATGGCTTCCTCGGGAGGGGAGGGGAGGCGGGAGGGGCCCGGCAGCCTCCTCGTTGAGTTGAAAGCCATGGAAAAGCTCCAGCCTTCCCTGCTCGCTTTCTGCTTTCTCTGCATGGTATTCGCACTTCTTTGGGCGGGGCTGGTCCTTTTATTGATTTATTGTGTTTTATTTGGGTTGTCAATTGCTTACAAGATAATAGGTATAAGTAAAAACGTAGTTATGGATACATATAAGAGAAATAAAAAGGGAACAATAGGACAGGGACGGGAGGCACGTTGGTGCGCTTATGGACGCCCCTTACAGACCTCTTAGGAAAGGGGTGAGGTCAATAGTGGACAGTCTGAGGTTAAAGTTTTTGGGGTTTGGGGAAGAAACTACAGAGTCGGGTAGAGGATTCCAGACATTGACCACTCTGTGGCTGAAGTCGTATTTCCTGCAATCAAGTTTGGTGCGGTTAACCTTGAGTTTGTATCTATTGTGTGCTCTTGTGTTGTTATGGTTGAAGCTGAAGTATTCATTGACAGGTAGGACATTGCAATGTATGATTTTATATACCATGCTTAAGTCAGACCGAAGACGGCGTAATTCAAGGTTTTCTAGTTCTAGAATTTCAAGTCTGGTGGCATAAGGTATTCTGTTGCAAATACAGGAGTGGAGGACTCTTCTCGTGAAATATCTCTTGACTGTACTAATATCCGATGTGTAGTGCAGGTTCCAGACTGATGAGCTGTATTCGAGAATTGCTCTAGCAAATGTTTTCTATGCTCTAGTTACTAGTGCAATATTACTGGAGAAAAAGCTACGTAGGATTAGGTTAACAACTCTCAATGCCCTTTTGGCTATGTGGTTACCGTGGGCTCTGGCACTTAGATCATGAGAGATGAGTCCTCCAAGGTCCTTGACATAGTGGGAGTCATCAACAAGGTCTTGGATATTCAGCTTGCATTTTATTTTCTGATTTTTTTTACCAATATGTAAGACAGAGCATTTGTTTGCTGAGGTTTGAAGTTGCCACTTGTTTGCCCATTCTGACATAGTCGAGGTCTGCATAGGATGGGTGCATATGTATGTTTCTCCTTCATTCTGGCGCTCATCAGCCATTCCCAAGGCCCTTTGGCTTCCCCCCTGCTCCTTCTCTCCCTCTTTCCCCCTCTCTGGGGTGGGCAGGTGGATAAACCCCCATAGTTCTAGGTCACCCCACTTAGTTTTCTAGACCATCATGAGAAGATCTGCAGGTCCAGCTCTTTGGGGCAGATGGGAAGGTGGAAAACGTGGTTTCACAGAGTGGGTCTCCCACAGAACAATGCAGAGGCAGACCAGAGGGTTTGGGGGGAGGGTCCCAACCGCCAAAGGACCCCCCTTTCCATACGCTCAAGAAGTAACACCCTAGCCCATTTTATGAGGGAAGAGCATGCTTCTAAATTCACCTACGTAGATTGCAGCAGCTCATCCAGAAACATTTGGAGAGGAGCCCAATTCCCCCCTTATTTCTAGGATGTGAGTTTTGGGGGCCTCTCCCTTTACAGGGTTGTCCCCCCCCCCCACCCAACAAAATGGGGGGAGGAAATAAAGATTTTCTTCTCCATCATCCTCCATCCCCATTGTAAACACCCAGGTGCTTTGGTTTATTTATTGCTTTACTTATTATTAAACTTGTATCCTGCCCACCTTCCCATTTCCATCTCACCCCCTCCTGTGCCCTGCAGACGATCCATTAATTAGCACCGATGATTAATTAGCACCCAGCTGCCTTTTTGTGCCCCCTCCTCTCCCCGTTGAGGTTGGATTGACACCCCTGTTTTTCTTCCTTCCTTCTCCAGGAGGCGAGAGGGCCGTGCCCCAACGGAGTCACCGCCATCGGAAACCGCTGCCTCGGGCAGAGTTGCAACGGCTGGCAAGAGGAGAAGAGGACGTGGTGGAAGACTTGGATTTTTCCGATGGAGACTGATGGATGGACAGATTTTTTGGGGGGGTTAACTGGACAGCTGTTGCCACTTGTGGAGGGCCGAGGAAGGGGCTGCATTGTTCCAGCTGGTCCTGAGGGCACTGGAGGGAAATGCCAGAAAATTTTATCCTCCAGCAGGGGAGCCTAAAAAGACCATGATGGCTGGAAAAAAAAAACCTGCCTCTTTAGAATAATAATAATGGGGGTTCTTAAAACCATCTCAAAACAAAACCATCTTTAAAAAATAAAAAGCCAGGCCAGCCTTCCATGCTGCCCCTTCCTCTTCGGGAGGCCAATCCCACCCACCCAGCGCTGGAGACGCAGAGATGGAAGACCAACGTGCCACCACATTTTGTGGCTTGGCTCTTTTCCTGCAAGTGACCTTATTTAAAACTCTTGGGACCAAACAACAGCAGGAAGAGTTGGACTGGCAGCACAATGCATGCTTTGAATCCCCCACTCCCCCCAATTCCTCTTATTTTTATTTCTGTATGGGAAGGGATCGTGTGTGTCGGTTCTTGGCTTGTAAAAACAGCCTCTTGTGCATTTCTTTCGGAGGCCTGGATCGCTCTGCACCGAAACCGCAGCGGGCAAAACGGCCAGATCCCGATGGAGAAACGTTCTTCCCTGCGGCTTTTACTGCATTGTGACCCACGCACGCCTTTCTTCGCCGCCTGTGTGGTGCCCACCAGGAACTGAGACCCCCCCCAACACACACACACTTGTTGCTTGAGGTCACCGGACAGATCAGGTCTAGAATAAGGAGTTAGCAAGTCTTATTGTTGGTTGTGAGTGGATAAGGAGTTAGCAAGTCTTATTGTTGGTCGTGAGTGGATAAGGAGATAGCAAGTCTTATTGTTGGTTGTGAGTGGATCCCCAGCGTAGCCAGGATCTCTCTGTAATTTGCAAGTTAGGTGAAGGGAGTCTTAAGTCTTCAGCTTGGCTAAAGAACCATGTTTGATGGTTTGTGGAGATACACTTGAGGCAGTAAATGGTAAATTGAAGTGGTAAGTTTAATTTAAGTGGTAAGTTTTAAGTTGTGGCTGGTAGGGTCAAGGAATCATGGCTGTTGTCAGCCTTTAGGACCACGAGTGTTTATCTGGTAGGATCGTGTAGAGCAAGTTCAGATGTTTGGACAGAGTTGAGGTGTTGGAAGAACTTAGATCAGCGTTTTTCAAACTTGAAGGTGTGTGGACTGCAAATCCCAGAATTCCCCAGCCAATCGGTTTGGGGAATCCTGGGTGTTGAATCCACACATCTTGCTAAGGGTGGGAAACCCTGATCTAAGAGGGTCATCTATACCTCCCCCAAGTAGGTCTGGACTTGCTTTCAGAAAGCCAATTGGCCTTTAGAAGGGTGTGGACTTCAACTCTCAGAATTATGGGAATTGGAGTCCTCCAGAGTGGAAGGCACTAGATGGTTCCCACTCAACTCCCATTTAAAACAGTTAAGAGTTTGGGGAGCTGTAGTCCATCCATTGAAAGGTGCAACTTTCAAAGGGAGGGATTTTAGCTCCCAGAATCCTTAGCAATGGTGGCTAGAGAAGCTTAAGATGTCCCCTTTCTCCCCAAGACACCAGATAGCTGCAATTCAGTTCCCAGCGTTCTCCATCCTGTGGATTGGAGACTTCTGGAAACTGAAGTTCACCATTCTTTGGAGACCAGAGAGCTCCATGCCTTCACTTGGTGGTGGCCCCAATTCTTCTCAGTTCTGTGTTCAGAAATCTGGGACTTGGGACAAGTGCCAGGCCCTGCAGGTGTCGGGTCTCCAATTCTTCTGGATTCTGTGTTGAGTTCTTCACACAGAGGGCAGAATCCTATCTCCATAGGATGCCCTAGAGCAGAGGTCTCCAACCTTGGCCACTTGAAGACTTGTGGACTTCAACTCCCAGAATTCCTCAGCCAGCAAAGCTTGGCTCAGAATTCCTGAGCTAACATGAATTCTGGGAGTTGAAGTCCACAAGTCTTAAAGCTGTCAAGTTTGAAGACTTGATCTATCTCTATCACCTATCAATCATCTATAATATCCTCTATATTATAGAGGATATTATAGATGATTGATAGGTGATAGAGATAGATCAAGAGTTTTCGAAACTTGCAGTTTAAGACTTGTGGACTTCAACCCCCAGAATTCCTGAGCTAACACAACTGGAGGAGGAATTCTGGGAGTTGAAGTCCACAAGTCTTAAAGCTGTCAAGTTTGAAGACCCCCATTTTAGGTCTCCAGTGGTTCTTGGCCTTGGCAAACCTAGGTGGGTGGACTTCAGCTCTAGTTAGAAGTCTGCACAACTTAAACTTGTCAAAGTTGAAACCTTTTTATGTGTAAGGTCTTCCTTGTGCTTCATTGGGTGTCGTGCATGCTCCCTCCCCCAATCTTCCCAGCACCTAGGCAGGTGAGCCAGAAAATCCAGGTGTGTCTTGAGGCAAGTCTGCAGTTCCTCCTCTTGTTCTAAGCAGGTGTGCACAATTTATTCAAAATCTTGGAGTTAATTTCAGATAATACACATTTGTGCATGCCTACTTATAGCAATGGGTGCACAGAGAAAATCTCTGTGCATGGTGGGTCACCCTCAGGAGGGGGGAGAAAGGCCAGGAGCCAGCCATGGCATCAGGGAGGCTGGCAGGGAGGCCTGGGGCATCCAAGCCCCCCAGGGCAGCCCTGGGCATCCCCAGAGCCCCTCTTGCCAGCTTCCCTTGTGCCACGGTTGAAGCTGAGGGTTGGTGGGGACTGGGGGGGGGCGAGAGATGGGGCTGGGGTGCAGGTGGGCCGGGCAGAGAGGGGCTGCCCAATGTCCTTGGCTCTCAGGGTGGCAGTTTGGCCACTCCAAGCCAAGGGACACTGGGCAACCGTTCTCTGACCCATCACACCCACCCCATGTCCCATGGGCCTCCCTCAGCCCCCATCAATGCCTTTGGCTTCAATCCTGGCCTAAAAGGGGCCTGGGGGGTAAGGGGTGGTCCTGGGAGGAGGGGAGCATATAACCCCTCCTCTTCCCAGGACCTCCCTCCCCTGGGCCCCTTCAAGCCAGGACTGAAGCCAAAGGGGGGGACAAGGGGAGGTGGGGGTGTAAAGGGGGTGGGCAGGGCAGGGAGGGGGTAGGGGTGGGAGGGAAGGGGGGCAGGTGGGGGGCTGGGGATCAGAGGGGGATGTATTGCTTGGTTTTTTGAACTTTAATAAAGTGTCTCCTGCCATCCTGGGTGTTTCTTTCCCCGCCTACACCCCTCCCCCTCCCCCCATTTCCCTCCCTCCTCTGGCCCCTCCCACCTATGACCCCAAGGGGGGGACCAGGGAGGGGCAGACCCTGGGTGCCCCCCAGGTCTACTGGGCTGAGAGGCCCCTCCCCATCTTCCCAGGGCTTTCCTCTTCTCTCTCCCCCAAGGAGGGCTGCTGGAGGAGGTGGGCAAGGCAGGCCCTGGAAGGAGGTCAGAGGCAGGCTGGGGAGGGGCTCCTTGCCCTCCTCCTCTCCTCTTCCCAGCCCCCTTGGTGCCATGCTGGCAGAGACTCAGCAGGGAAAGGGAGGCCCAGAGGGGGGGATTGGCAGGCTCTCCCTGGCTTTTCAAGGGAGGCCTTTGCCCCTGGCCTGCCAATGTCCCCACCCTCCAGCCCAGGACCTCCCATTCCCCCATTGCCTGGCACCAGGGGAGCTGGGAAGGGAAGAGGAGGGCGTTGCCAAGGAGCCCCTCCCAGCCAGCCTCTAGCATCCTCCCAAGTGCCTTCCTCTCCCCACCTCCACTCAGCCCCCAGCAGCCCTCCTGGGGCAGAGGGGGGGAGGAAGAGGATGATGGCCCTGGGAAGATGGCAGGGGCCACCCCAACCCTGCAGACCTGGAAGGGGGCACCCAGGGCCTGCCCTCCTACCTCGGTCCCCCCCTTGAGGCCAAAGATGGGGGGGGGCCAAGAGGAGGGAGGGAAATGCAGGCGCTGGGAAGATGGGGGCTGCAGGCAGGCCAGCTCTTGGGGGGCTCTTGCCAACCCACTCTGGCTAAGGCCTGCCTGCCCCCCCATCTTCCCAGCACCTGTGCCCTCCACTTACCTGTTCTTACCTGTCCTCGTTGTCCTCCTTGCCATCTGGTGGTTCCCACAACTGGTCGCACTTTTATTTCATACTTACCCCTTTGCTGGCTGATGAGGCCAGGATTTCATCTAATAAGCTGGGCTGTTTACCCACCAATACTTTAATGTCTCCCCACCCACCCAAAAAAGGAATTATAAGTTCTGAAGGACTCACCCCAACATACCCCTACCTGTTTTACAAAGGGAGTGAATTCTCTTTGGTTTTTTATTTCAACTGCTTTGCTGGAAAGCCTTCAAGTGGATGGGAAGCTTTTAACAAGAAGCTAGGATACCAACTGAGCTATGTTGGATTAATGCACCGGGGAGGGAAGAAACACAGACACAGCAGGGGTGTCTTCAAAATTTGGCCCCTTTCCCCCATCCCAAATTTGGCAAACACACAAACACACACAGACACACATTGGTTGAAAGCTGGCAAGGGCTCCATGTTGGTTGCCTGGGTGTGGAAATGTGCAATTCTGTATCCTCACCCAGGCTGCCCTGCCTTAAAAGAAAACACTGCATCCTTTGGGCACAAAAGCCAATTAAAACGGAGCATATCTGTGTTTTGTATGCACACACACACACACACACATAGGAGAATACAGCTCAGGGTTGAACTGTGGGGTCTTTGGTGGTCTCCAAACTTGGGTTTTCTCACAGATATTTCATCACCCAGCTTGGTAACATCATCAGTGCCCTGATCATCCCATCCTCACTGCACTGATGATGTTACCTAATTGGGTCATGAGACGTCTGCAAGAAAACCAAGCTCAGAGAGCACCAAGGACCCCCCCCCCCACACACACAGAGACTTCCAGAAGGGAAGCAATGGGTTACCCCCATTCCCCCAAGCACAATATCCTTCCTGCTTCCTTCCTGCCTCCTTCCCAACAATTCCCAGGCAGCCAAACCCGCGGCTGATGGGCCTCCCTGTAGCCTCTAAGCTGCAATAGCACTTAAAAAGACTTCTATGCCGCTTCACAGGGCTTTTACGGCCGTCTCTAAGCGGTTTACAGAGTCAGCAAAGCATTGCACCCCCAAAAAATCCGGGTCCTCGTTTTACCGACCTCGGAAGGACGGGAGTCCCGAGTCAACCAAATGCCCAGAAAGGCCAGGATGGAAACAAACGAGCGAGCAAACCAACCAACTATGCCCATCAGAGAGAGAAACCACAGGAAGTCAAAGGAGAGAAATAAAAAAAGATAAGAAGATAGCCCCACACAGACAGGCTGTGCTCTACCATCCAAATAAAAATAATAAAAATTTAAAAAAGGACATGGAGTTTGGACACTGGATCACTTTGTCGGTCTCAAAAGCTGCTAGCGATGCATAGACCTCCCCCCACAAGAAAAGAACACTGTACCGGTTCCAGCCAGGGAGGTGTCCCCCCCCCCCTGCAAAAAAGGAAGAGGGAGGGGGGGTCCTTGCCCCTCCATGGCTGGTTTGCAGAGCCGTTTCTCCTTCTCCAAGTGTGTCTTCCTAATAAATAACTTTTAAAACCCCATCCCGCCGAGTCTTTATTTCCTCCCCCCAATACGAATATTTTAGCAGATTTCCACAGGCCTCTTTGGGGAGGGAACTTCCTTCTTCAGTGAGATGTCCGACGGCGGAGAATCCAGGCGTTACGAAGGGGACTTGGGGGCATCGCCCAGAGCCTCCAAGAGAGAGAGGTCCCATTTTCCTGCTTGGGGAGACCCGGCTGGGGAGAAGCTTCCCTCCGTAGGGGGACGAGGCCACGCTTCCGGTGGAGGGTTGAGTGAAGCTCCGTGGAAGGAAGGTTGCACTGGGAAGCCGCCAGGAAACTGGGCATACGCAACACCCGGCCCACCTCTTGGCTACCTGGAGGAAAAAACAGCAAGGAAAGCAAATGAAGCACCTGGGGGGATTTGAGCACAGAGCCGGGGATTTGGGAAACCGAGAGCCAAACCAAGCGGAGGGTGCAAACCATTTCAAAAAGAAAAGCTGAAATGCAACCTTTCTTCCAGAGCAGAGAGGAGTTAACAGCCCTGGCACTAAGGAGGAGCCCACGTGGTATGTGCCACGGGTTTTAAAGCCTTACGCGTGGCCCCTGCAGGACGGGAAGCTTGATGGGAAGAAGAGGGAGGAGCAAACCTTAAGGGGCTCAACCTCCAAGTGGAGAATGAAGGAAGGTATCGATAGGACATCGATAGAGCTGAAGAAGCTTCTTGGATGGGAAGCGAAACGTCTTCAAAGAAACCCCAGGAAAGTCCAGTTCTCCCTTGGAAAAGCAACTTTGGGATATCGACAAGAATATTTGTAGCTCAGGGCTGAACTATAAGGTCCTTGGGGCTCTCCAAGCTGGGTGGTTTCCTTGTAGACGTTTCAAAACCAAACTAAGTAACATCATCAGTGTTGGAAGGAAATGGGGTTTGTGGCAGAGGAGGAGGGGGGAGGAGGAGGAGGGGAGGGGAAGGAGGAGGAGAGGAGGAAGACTGTGGAGTTCTTGGTGCCTTCTTGGGTCTTATACCTGAACAGGTGAAGGGGCCCTGGGAACTGCCACCCTTCAACGCTTGTAGGTGAAGGGGGGGCTTCCAGGTCACCTCGTACTGCCTGCACCTCGAATGGTGCATTTTTCTGGCCCTCTAAATGGTTGCAAACCACACACAGAGCAATAAACATTGTTTACCAATGCAAAAAGAAAACAAAACCCTTACTCTTCGGCCCACCCAATTCCCTCCCCATCATATGCATTTGTTTTATTATGTTAAACCGATAAGGGCAGCATTATTACTTTCCCCCCAAGCCTGGGCTCTTTACCAGGGATCTCATAAAAAGGTTCTTTGGGCCATGGTTCCCTGGGGAACGATTTCTGCTGGAAATAACCCCGATTCAGAGAAAGGAGGGAGAACTGAGAGATCTACAGGATCTAAAACAGGCCGAGAAGGGAATCTCTATCTGGTTTTGTTGAGGGGGGAAGAAATTTGGAATCCAGAGCATTTAAAAAGAGAAATAGGACAAAAACAACCAGGAAGCCCCTTTTTTTGGCATGCAGAGATTGGCTCAAGGCACCTGCACGGGTGGGTTTTAACAGCACACAAGGAGAAATTGGGATTGTGGGGCAAAGGACAAAGGCCTTTGAAGATTTGGGGGGTGGCACCCCCAGAAATCCAGTCTTAAGACACACAGGGAGGCCCTTCCACGGTTTAAACCCAGACCAGACCAGACTACACCCCACCCCACCCCACCCCAAGAATAAGAATAGAACAGAATAAACTAGAATATAGGAATAAGAATAGAATAGAGCACAAGAGAATAAGGGCCCTTAATGCACTTGCCATGAAAAACTTCCATTTCTTGCCTTTCTTCGATGACCCAAGGACGTCAATCACGGTTTCCCTCCCTTGTGTGTTTCCACCCCCCATTTCTAGTATTTTTTATTTTCCTCCACCACCACCCCCTTTTTTTAAAGGCTGCCCTGTGCATGCAAGCTGTTCACTTACCTCTGCTTGGCCCCGAAGCCCTGGAAGAATATTAATTCAGCAGCGGGTTCTGGCCCAGTTCATTGCAGCTTTGCACCCCGCCCAAAAAAATAAAATGGCAATTTCGACTTGATAGTCGCACCTGCAAAAGAAAAAAGAAACTCGTGCCCAGGGGCGGCAGAAGCGGCTCTGGCTCGAGCAAAAGAAGTATCGCTTTGCAAATGTGGAGCCTCGCCTCTAAAAATGCTTTTTTCCCCCTTTTTGGGCCCTTAAAAGTGGATTATTAGCGAAGCCAGGCAATCTCCCAGCTGCTGCCTTTCCCCCTAATAGGACTTTGTTCGACGCTCTAGGCTGCTGGAGAGAAAGGCCCCTTGCAAGGAGGTGTCTATCCGATTGCCTGCCCCGCTCGAACACACTTTTAGCTGGACCGTTTTAAAACCTGATATTTCTGTCTCGTGTGATGATGGTTTCCCTTCCCCTCCTCCCCGGGCCCGGCAATTGGATAGTTTCCCTGCCCCAACCGGTTGTCCCTTGCAGGCAGTCAGCCGGCCGCCTCAATTCGGTTCTATTGGAAAAGATAGGGCGATTGCAAGGGGGCCTAAAGTGGGGAGACGTCGCGCCTTGATTGCAACCCGCCTTTTAAAGGGGACAGCTGGACTTTTTGTCGAAGGGACTCGGGGAAAATATCTTACTCTGCGTCCCCCATCACTCTAGGGGGAAAACGGGGTGAAAATAGACCTCAAATTACGTGAAAACCGCGGTTTTCAAAGTCTAAGGGGAAATTGCATTAACAATAGTAGCCCGCCATCTCGTGGCCATTTTGCGTTATGGCAGGTGTAGAAATTTCTGTACTTTACCTGCAATGACGCAAAATGGCCACGAGATGGCGGCTATTATTATTAAGTTCTTTCCTCCACCTGCCATGCGCAAAATGGCCACGAGATGGGGGCTATTATTATTATTAAGTTCTTTCGTCCGCCTGCAATGACGCAAAATGGCCACGAGATGGCGGGCTATTATTATTAAGTTCTTTCCTCCACCTGCCATGCGCAAAATGGCCATGAGATGGGGGCTTTTATTATTATTAAGTTCTTTCGTCCGCCTGCAATGACGCAAAATGGCCACGAGATGGCGGGCTATTATTATTAAGTTCTTTCCTCCACCTGCAATGACGCAAAATGGCCATGAGATGGGGGGCTATTATTATTATTAAGTTCTTTCGTCCGCCTGCAATGACGCAAAATGGCCACGAGATGGCGGGCTATTATTATTAAGTTCTTTCCTCCACCTGCCATGCGCAAAATGGCCACGAGATGGGGGGCTATTATTATTATTAAGTTCTTTCGTCCACCTGCAATGACGCAAAATGGCCACGAGATGGCGGGCTATTATTATTAAGTTCTTTCGTCCACCTGCAATGACGCCAAATGGCCACGAGATGGCGGGCTATTATTATTAAGTTCTTTCCTCCACCTGCCATGCGGAAAATGGCCATGAGATGGGGGGCTTTTATTATTATTAAGTTCTTTCCTCCACCTGCAATGACGCAAAATGGCCACGAGATGGCGGGCTATTATTATTAAGTTCTTTCGTCCGCCTGCAATGACGCAAAATGGCCATGAGATGGCGGGCTATTATTATTAAGTTCTTTCCTCCACCTGCCATGCGCAAAATGGCCATGAGATGGGGGCTTTTATTATTATTAAGTTCTTTCGTCCACCTGCAATGACGCCAAATGGCCACGAGATGGCGGCCTATTATTATTAAGTTCTTTCCTCCACCTGCCATGCGCAAAATGGCCATGAGATGGGGGCTTATTATTATTAATCCACCTGCAATGACGCCAAATGGCCACGAGATGGGGGCTATTATTATTATTAAGTTCTTTCCTCCACCTGCCATGCGCAAAATGGCCATGAGATGGGGGCTTATTATTATTATTAAGTTCTTTCGTCCGCCTGCAATGACGCAAAATGGCCACGAGATGGCGGCCTATTATTATTAAGTTCTTTCCTCCACCTGCCATGCGCAAAATGGCCATGAGATGGGGGGCTTTTATTATTATTAAGTTCTTTCGTCCACCTGCAATGACGCAAAATGGCCACGAGATGGCGGCCTATTATTATTAAGTTCTTTCCTCCACCTGCCATGCGCAAAATGGCCATGAGATGGGGGCTTATTATTATTAATCCACCTGCAATGACGCCAAATGGCCACGAGATGGGGGGCTATTATTATTATTAAGTTCTTTCCTCCACCTGCCATGCGCAAAATGGCCATGAGATGGGGGGCTTATTATTATTAAATTCTTTCGTCCACCTGCAATGACGCAAAATGGCCACGAGATGGCGGCCTATTATTATTAAGTTCTTTCCTCCACCTGCCATGCGCAAAATGGCCATGAGATGGGGGCTTATTATTATTATTAAGTTCTTTCGTCCGCCTGCAATGACGCAAAATGGCCACGAGATGGCCGGCTATTATTATTAAGTTCTTTCCTCCACCTGCCATGCGCAAAATGGCCACGAGATGGGGGGGCTTATTATTATTAAATCCACCTGCAATGACGCCAAATGGCCACGAGATGGCGGCCTATTATTATTAAGTTCTTTCGTCCACCTGCCATGCGCAAAATGGCCACGAGATGGGGGCTATTATTATTATTAAGTTCTTTCGTCCACCTGCAATGACGCCAAATGGCCACGAGATGGCGGCCTATTATTATTAAGTTCTTTCGTCCACCTGCAATGACGCAAAATGGCCATGAGATGGGGGCTATTATTATTATTAAGTTCTTTCGTCCACCTGCAATGACGCCAAATGGCCACGAGATGGCGGGCTATTATTATTAAGTTCTTTCGTCCACCTGCAATGACGCAAAATGGCCACGAGATGGCGGGCTATTATTATTAAGTTCTTTCCTCCACCTGCCATGCGCAAAATGGCCACGTGATGGGGGGCTTATTATTATTAAATTCTTTCGTCCACCTGCAATGACGCAAAATGGCCACGAGATGGCGGGCTATTATTAAGTTCTTTCCTCCACCTGCCATGCGCAAAATGGCCACGAGATGGGGGCTTTTATTATTATTAAGTTCTTTCCTCCACCTGCAATGACGCAAAATGGCCACGAGATGGCGGGCTATTATTATTAAGTTCTTTCGTCCGCCTGCAATGACGCAAAATGGCCACGAGATGGCGGGCTATTATTATTAAGTTCTTTCCTCCACCTGCCATGCGCAAAATGGCCATGAGATGGGGGGCTTTTATTATTATTAAGTTCTTTCGTCCACCTGCAATGACGCAAAATGGCCACGAGATGGCGGCCTATTATTATTAAGTTCTTTCCTCCACCTGCCATGCGCAAAATTGCCATGAGATGGGGGCTTATTATTATTAATCCACCTGCAATGACGCCAAATGGCCACGAGATGGGGGGGCTATTATTATTATTAAGTTCTTTCGTCCGCCTGCAATGACGCAAAATGGCCACGAGATGGCGGGCTATTATTATTAAGTTCTTTCCTCCACCTGCCATGCGCAAAATGGCCATGAGATGGGGGGGCTATTATTATTATTATTAAGTTCTTTCGTCCACCTGCAATGACGCAAAATAGCCACGAGATGGCGGGCTATTATTAAGTTCTTTCGTCCACCTGCCATGCGCAAAATGGCCACGAGATGGGGGGGCTTATTATTATTAAATTCTTTCGTCCACCTGCAATGATGCAAAATGGCCACGAGATGGCGGGCTATTATTATTAAGTTCTTTCCTCCACCTGCCATGCGCAAAATGGACACGGCGGGCTATTATTGTCAATGCAATTTCCCATAGACTTCTCGTTGTTCGTTATGGCAGGCGCAGGGAAGGAATCGCGAAAGTTAATATAAATAAAAATAATCAGGTTACGGACCTGGCGAAATCCGACGAGGGGTCTTACTCTGAGTCCCCCATCACTCTAGGGGGGAAAACGGGGTGAAAATAGACCTCAAATTAAGTGAAAACCGCAGTTTTCAAAGTCTATGGGAAATTGCATTGACAATAATAGCCCGCCATCTCGTGGCCATTTTGCGTCATTGCAGGCGGAGGAAAGAACTTAATAATAAAAGCCCGCCGTCTCGTGGCCATTTTGCGTCATTGCAGGCGGAGGAAAGAACTTAATAATAAAAGCCCGCCGTCTCGTGGCCATTTTGCGTCATTGCAGGCGGAGGAAAGAACTTAATAATAAAAGCCCGCCGTCGTCATTGCAGGCGGAGGAAAGAACTTAATAATAAAAGCCCGCCGTCTCGTGGCCATTTTGCGTCATTGCAGGCGGAGGAAAGAACTTAATAATAAAAGCCCGCCGTCTCGTGGCCACTTTGCGTCATTGCAGGCGGAGGAAAGAACTTAATAATAAAAGCCCGCCGTCTCGTGGCCTTTTTGCGTCATTGCAGGCGGAGGAAAGAACTTAATAATAACAACCCGCCATCTCGTGGCCATTGTGCGTCATTGCAGGTGGAGGAAAGAACTTAATAATAATAGGCCGCCGTCTCGTGGCCATTTTGCGCATGGCAGGTGGAGGAAAGAACTTAATAATAAAAGCCGTCTCGTGGCCATTTTGCGCATGGCAGGCGGAGGAAAGAACTTAATAATAAAAGCCCGCCGTCTCGTGGCCATTTTGCGTCATTGCAGGCGGAGGAAAGAACTTAATAATAACAACCCGCCATCTCGTGGCCATTGTGCGTCATTGCAGGTGGAGGAAAGAACTTATAATAATAGGCCGCCGTCTCGTGGCCATTTTGCGCATGCAGGTGGAGGAAAGAACTTAATAATAAAGCCCGCCGTCTCGTGGCCATTTGCGCATGGCAGGCGGAGGAAAGAACTTAATAATAAAAGCCCGCCGTCTCGTGGCCATTTTGCGTCATTGCAGGTGGACGAAAGAAATTGCATAGCAATAACACCAGGTGGGTGGAGGTATTTTGTTATGGCAGGCGCAGGGAAGGAATCGCGAAAGTTAATATAAATAAAAATAATCAGGTTACGGACCTGGCGAAATCCGACGAGGGGTCTTACTCTGAGTCCCCCGTCACTCTAGGGGGGAAAACGGGGTGAAAATAGACCTCAAATTGAATGAAAACCACGGTTTTCAAAGTCTATGGGAAATTGCATCTCGTGGCTATTTTGCCAATAAGCAAATAACAAGTTACAGTTACATAAATAAGCAGTTCCTAAATTAACCATTTAGATGGCAGATTTTTAAAGGTGTTTGTGTATTATACATACCTTGGGATGGCAGACCATTCCCAATGTTTGAATCTGCAGTTCCCAAATTCATCACTGGAGGGCAGGTTTTTCAGTGTGCACAATATATATGCTGCATTACTAAAATTAGCCACTGGAGGGCAGACTTTTCTCACCTATCTAATCTATCATTTTTATTATGTATATCTATGGTTATCTATCTTTGTGTCTGTCCATCTGTGCAAAACCACTCACGCATCATCACAAAATCTCCAATCTTCCTTCCTTCCATCCCTCCCTTTTCCTTCCCTTCCTTCCTTCCATCTCTCCCTTCTTTTTCGTTCCTTCCTTCCTTCCGTCCCTTTTTCTCCCTTAGCTTCCTTTCCTTAACTTCCTTCATTTCTTCCATCTCTCCCTTCCGTCCTTTCATCCCTCTCTTCCTTTTCCTTCCTTTCCTTCCATCCCTCCTTTTTCCTTCCTTCCTTCTCTTCCTTTTCCTTCCTTCCCTCCTTTTCCTTCCTTTCCTTCCTTCCTTCCTTCCCTCCCACCCTTTTCCTTCCTTTCCGTCCTTCCATCCCTCTCTTCCTTTTCCTTCCTTTCCTTCCATCCCTCCTTTTTCCTTCCCTCCTTCTCTTCCTTTTCCTTCCTTCCCTCCTTTTCCTTCCTTTCCTTCCTTCCTTCCCTCCCACCCTTTTCCTTCCTTTCCTTCCTTCCACCCCTCTCTTCCTTTTTGTTCCTTCCTTCCTTCCCCCCTCCCTTGAATAGAATAGAATAGAAAATAGAATAATCTTCATTCTAAAATAGAGAAAAGTGCAAATAGAATAGAATCAAGTCCTCCTTCTCCATCTCCTTCCTTTTTTCCTTTCTTCATTCCTTCTTCCTTTTTCCCTCCTTCTCCATTCTGCAAACTCCACTCCCTTCCGGCACTGATGACATTATTGTTCATTGAACCGAATTCTTGCCTTCTGCCCTCCGAAGAGCAATTCAGCCAAAAACCAGTCAAAATCCATAACTGACCTCCTATAGTGGGCCAGTCGGCCCCCATAGAAAACCAGAGCGTGGTGGTGGTGGTTTTTTTTTGTTTTTTTTTCAGGTGACGTACAAGTGGAACCCCAAGAGGCAGGCCTCCATTTTACAACGCTTCGTTTAGTGACCAAAGTTAACAGCTCAAACACCCGGCTCTTCCCGACTTTAGTTCGATTCCCACCCACCTCCCAAAAAACCCAAAACACTTTTGCAAAAGTTTGCTAAACTTTGAGGCTTTTAAAAAGGGTGCTCCATTCTCCCCGGCGCTGAATAGTAAAATGCTAAAAATATGTGGTTGGTTGTTTTTTTTTTGGTTTTCAGATATAAAATTGTGGGTGAGTCAGAGGTGAGTCTTCCTTGGTGCCCCCATTTCCCTCCCAAAGTAAAAATACCGGAATTTCACAGCCGGATGAATAGACTATACAATCACAGGATGTTATGACCGAGTCATCCCGGCTTCCTCCTGCTCAGCTGGAAGGAGATAGGATTCGGTGTAAGGGTCAGGGACTAATCAGAATAGAAGCTGGAAGGGGCCTCGGAGGTCCTCTAGTCCAACCCCACCCCCTCCCCACCCAAGCAAACCCTACACCATTTTTGACAGATGGCAGTCCAGCCTCTTGTAACTAGTCCTAGGAAACCGGAACCTGTGTCCGATTCCAGCGTTTTGTGTATTTCGGCCCAGCGAACGTAGACAACAACCCACATAAAATCGGAGTAAGGAGGCCTACGTAATAATTTCTTAGCATGCCATTTCATAATGCAGATGACTTGAAAACAGGTTCTCTCGATAGGTAAATCAGGAGGCTGAGCAGGTGGTTTTGCAGAGCAAAATCTATTCCTTTTCAAAGTGTGTTTACAAAGTGTGAGTGTGTTTGTGTGTGTGTTCACACATCAGAAAGACCAAAATTGTCCTTTTGGCAAAGAGGACACAAACTTTTAACAAAGAGGACGTTAAAAAAAAAAAAACTCTTCAAAAGCTCCCCTGATGTATTTTAAAGCCAAGTCAGATTCGCTTTCACAACCACAGGATAAAAAGGCCCTTAAAGTGCACCGTGCAGTTTTGCACACAAAAACTGCACACACACAAAATTTGTGTGGTTGTTAAGCCGAGGAGTTCAGCTGCCTTCTTTAGCAGCTTCAAATCCAGCCTACAACTTCTGGTGTAGCCGCGGTGTGGCAGACTGCCCAATGTTGATAGGCACCTCGTACGACGGGATTGACCAATGTGGAGTGCATAATAAAGACACACACCCTAAAACACACACTGAGTGTCAATTCGATGTGGCAACTCAATTTGTCTTCCAGTCTTTAAAACGAGCAGGAGGAGGCTGGGAGTAGAAGAGGGAGGAGACCCCGGACAACCAATAAATATAGGAGCTGCACCTTTACCATAAATAACTATGTCATAACTTTATTAAATCCAAGACATGAATGAATGATATATATATATATATATATATATATATATATATATATATATATATATATATATATATATATATATATATATATATATATATCCAAAATACAATTGAATGCAATCCCCACGACACTGTACATCCCTTACATGTTTTTCAGTGCATTGTTTCTGCGATAAACCTTCATTTCGTTGGGATTAGAACAACGGTCGGCTTTCCTAAAAATGTCAGGAAAGAAGAAAAAAGAGAAAATGTTCCCCATTTTAGCGGTTGGGGAAGTGTAAACAACGGGGTTTGTGTTAATCCAAAAACAAAACAAAATAGAACTCGGATGGACCATTTTGGCCTTCTGGTTATTTATGCAGTGTGTATGTTGAGTGTGAGAAGTTGAAAACAACAACAACTCGCCCATGGAATGAGACCCTGCGTGGATCAGAAATTATCCAAAAGTAGGACTCCGTTCCCAAGAATTGTTGCCCCACAACCAAGACCAGCACTATCTACACAATTGGTCCCCTTTTCAAAATGTTGTGGCCACGTCGGAATGCATTTTTTTTTTTTACTTGTTGTGTGGACACACGCAGTTCTCTCCACAGCTGTGGAAATGCAGAGTTGTTGATCTCCATCAGGGGTCCCCCAATCCTCCCCGGGCTGTGGTGGCCCATTTGGACCTGGGCCGTACCAGCGGTGAGCGACTCTACGCAGGCACGTCGCTTTACTTGTGTGTCGAGAGGCGGGCGCTCGCGCACAAAGCTTCACTTGCACGAACGGCAGGTGCAAAGCTCGAGCGCGAAGGTCCATTTGTGCGAACCAGAATGGAGGCACGAAACCGTCTCCTCTCCCTGCCCCTCCCCGGAGCCTGGACCACCAAGCTAGCAAGGTTGGGGACCGCTGATCTAGCGAAATCAAATAAATCTTTCTTGGACCTCCAAAATGTAGACGGCTGCGTCGCCCAAAGAATAGACAGGGAAGTGGGTGGCCAACTCATGTTTCCCCACCCCCACCCCAAGGGAACACAGAAGAGAAAACATCCCAGGACAGAAATAATTTAAAAGGTTACCTACCCCCCAAAGTGGAAAAACGTCTATTAACACCGGCAAAAAATAAAATAAAAAATACTGAACTTCCTTTCTTCGGCTAAAGCCATCGGTCTCCTTAGCCAGACAACAATTCATTCGTTCTAACTGAGGTGAGTTTCTACATATAGGTATATATTATTCTAGAACGGAAGGGGGGGCTGAACCACGGGCCGCAGTCCGCTACCAGGCCGTGTCCTGTTCAGAACCGAGCGGATACACGTAACATCCTTTGTGCGAGGGGCTGATGTGCGTGCCCGCCGGTCGCAAGAAAGGAGCTGCGCTAACGGAGACAATCCCACCCCACTCCCCCGGTCCGTAAAACCGTAACGGCCGGAGACCGCAGCTCTAGACTATTCAATAACTGGCCAACCTCCGTTGTGTAGGGCTTGTTCCCCTTCCAAATCTTCTCCTGCCCGAGCAAATGGGTGTCGGCAGTTTGAGCCGTGGCTACCATGGCCGTCCGTCCAGGAGGCTTCAGCACTGGCGTCTCCACCACCCCTTTTACGTCCAGGAGCAGCTAAGTCTCTACACAGGGTCCTTGGGAGGAGGAATTGTCGTTCTCAGATTCCAACTCTTTGCGGCGTTCACTGAATCCCTAGGGAGAAACCATGCACGCCAAGTGTTTGCGCTCAGCCTTGACCAGCGTGGCGGCTTCATGGCCGGCCGGCTGCCGTCCCTCCTCCGGCCTCAAGCTGCCCTCTTCTGCCTCCTGGAAGAACATCTCGTACTTGTCCAAATAAGGGGGTCTCTCCGGCAAGAGGTAATAGTGAGTGGAGCTGATTTTTTTGCCGTTTTCGATGATGGGCAGGATACAGGGCACCTTGTGGGCCGAACCTTCGCTGTGGTGCCTCTGGAGAGCTTTGCTGCTGACGTACTTCGGATCCGGGGCGAAACTCTGCGTCGGGGGCATGACCCCGTGGAGATACGCCGGCAACGTTTTGGGACTCGGCGTCCGGGAATGGCTCCAGGGCAGAGGTTCCCGCGGAGGCACCTTGGGAGGTTTGTCCTCATCACTATACGCACCGGAGGTCACTTCGGCCGACCACCTCCGATGGTCGGGTTTGAGGGGACGAGGAGGCAGAGGTACCCTGGGGGGAACCTCGGGCTTGTCGTCGTCGGAGCTGGGAGAGGAGCGACAGAGGTGGGTGGAGACTCTGATTGATGGTTTGTTGAAGGACCCAGCAGGGCCGGAATGGGAGCGGCGCAACCGGCGGTGAGGTTGTTGTGGAGGGGGAAGGGGAGGACAGGCGTTCTCCGGGCAGCCGGCCTGTTGCGGCTTCACCTCTGCCGGAGCGTCGAAGTAGGCGTAGTTAATCTGGCCGCAGCCCCTGAAACTTCGCTGACCCTGGGCCAACAGCTTAAACCCAGGACTCGCGCAGCTCTCCAGCAAAAACTCAGTGTCCGAAGTGGTCAGGAACTCCACTTCTCGGTCCACTTCGTCGTGCAGGAAGTTTTCGGTGACGGGCAGAGGCGGGAGCGGACGGGCGCTTCGCTCCGCCGAAGACAGGGGAAGGGAGAGGAGTGGCCCGCTCTTCCCCGGGATTGGAGAAGGCGTCTCCTCGGCGTTCCGGCTGATGGTCAGAGACAGTCCGCCGAAGCCGGAAACGAGGCGGTCTTCGGAGGTGGAAGGAGCAGGGGAGTGAAGGAGAGAAGGGCTGGCTCTGAAGAGGAAGCTCGGACCACCGTCTGGATCAGGACAGGAGACCTGGCCTAGGAGGAAAGGGGATATCTTGGGATAAATAATAGAATTTTGGAGGATTGGAAACACTAAGGACTCCACGGGAAACTTCTGTGTAGAGTTTGTCAGGGTTCCAACGGACGCCCTCATCAAACCATGAGCCTCAAAGCCAACAGGTTGACAGAGTTCCCCAATTTTTTCGGCTTTGCGGACAGGCCGGTTGGGTGGGTGGGGAGGAAGGGGTGGTTCCTTATAAGCAGTGGGTTTGCGTGGAACAATCCCCTCTCCCCGTCCACCCACCCCCCGTCAGGACCCAGGGGTGAGATTCAAATTTCTTAACAACTGGTTCTGTGGGTGTGGCCTAATTTGTGGGGTGGGTGTGTGGCTTGGTGTTCACGTGACTAGCTGGGCATGGTTTGTATGTAAATATTGTAAATATTTATGTAAATATTGAATTTTTTATTTAAAAAAAAAAAGAACAGCTTTTACCCCAAAGCAGGCAAAGCAGGCAGGCAGATTTGAGTTGCTTACAGAATCACCGATTCATTCAGAGATCTACCTTTCTGCCATCTGCTGCCTGAGTCTGTCACATAAAATTTGCTTGCACAATGCAGGCAAGTTGGATGGTGCGCATGCGAGATACGGAGTGACTGGGTGGGGCAGGGAGGGGTGGGCAGGGACTGGCAATTTGCCAGTTCTCCAAACTGCACAGAATGGTAACAACCGGTTCTGTAGAACTGGTCCAAACTGGTAAAATCCCACCCCTCCCGGGACCCCTGCGCTACAGGGCGAGCTAAGAGAAGAGGAATGCAAAGGCCTTCCGCGCAGCGGAGACCCCCGAAAGCAGGGATCGAATGAGAAACGGGACAACTTTCGGGGGTTACCTACCGGCGGAGGTCAGAGGAGGCGGTCCTGGGTTCAAGTTGCAAGCCATTGCTACCGAGTCCACGTGGAAGAAAGGGCTGGGTTGTAAGAGAAAAGGGAGGAGGGGGGTTTAAAAAAAAAACATCCATAAATGAAACAGGAAGAAGTACCAAGGGTCTCGCACGCCGGTGTGTCCAAGACCCCGCACGCTGCCTCAACACCCCCTCCCTGTCCCAGCACTCACTTGGCAAGCTGGCCGTTGTGGCGACGGCAACAGGCCTCCAGGCTTCCATTACGGAGAAAGCCCGGGTTCAAGGAGAGGTTGACCTCCTGGGCCGCAATGCCTGTGGTGGACATGGCCCCGCTGGGCTTTTCAGGAGGAGGGGTCCATGGTCCTCAGCCAGCCCCTTCGCTCCCTGGGAAAGGAGGAAGAAGGGAGGGTAAGAAGGGCGGCAGAGGACGAAGGAGAAGCCACGAGATCAGCTCCTTTGGAAGGAGCCAGGAACGATGTCAATCAATCAATCAATCAGAATAGAGCTTTCTTTCTCTCCTTCCTTTTCCTTCCTCCCTCCCTCCCTCCCAACCTTCCTTCCTTTTTCTCTTTTCTTTCATTTTCTTTTCTTTCTTTTTTTTCTCTGTCTTTCTCTCTCTCTTTTCCTTTTCTTTCCTTCCCTTCCCTTCCTTTCCTTCCTTCTTTCTCTCTTTCTCTTTTTCTTTCCTTTTTCTTCTCTCTTTTTCTCCATCTTTCTCTCTTTCTTTCCTCCTTTCCTTCCTTCCTTTTTTCTTTCTCTTTCCTTTCTCTTTTTTCTCTTTCCTTTCTTTCTCTTTCTTTCTCTTTTCCTTTTACTCTTTCCTTTTTTCTTTCTTTTTGTTCTCTTTTTTTCTGATTTTCTCTTCCTTTTCTTTCTTTCACTTTTTCCTTCTCTTTCTCTCTTTCTTTTCATTTACTTTCTTTCTTTTTCCTTCTTTCCTCCTCTTTCTTTCTTTCCTCCTTTCCTTCCTTACTTTTTATTTTTGTTTCTCTTTCTCTTTCCTTTCTCTCTCTTTCCTTTCCTGTCCCTAAAAACAAAAGGCCCGTGGGCCCCACCCTCCCTCCCGGCCTCAGTTTCTCCAACGGGAACCTGGATTTCCCTCCCGGGCGTATGGGAGGAAGCCAGGCTAGGACAGGAAATGGGTGGCGGTGCCCTTCCTGTCGGGAGAAACACCCCCTGCGCCTAATAACAACTTGTGAAAGGTGTGCTATTAGTGAAAGGAAGTCGTTGCCATAATGAAGGGCTGGAGGGGAAGAGCCCAGCGAGGGAGGGGACGAATGCCCAGGACAGAGGCTGAATCACCCAGCCTGGGGGAGGACGACACCCCCCACCCCCCCCCGAAGGCTGGAGGAGAAGCAGCAGCCACGGAGGGAAGCGAACCAAGGAGAGAAGCCGCGGAGAACGGTGGAGCCATTTTCTGGGCAGGGAGAATAACCAGAGGAACGACTTGCCACCAGAAGCTGTGGGTGGCTCCGTCACCGGAGGCTTTTCAGAAGAGGTCGGACAACCATTTGACCGGAATGGTTCTGTGGCCTCCTGCTTGGAGCAAGGGGTCGGACTAGAGGACCTCCGGGGTCCCTTCCAGCTCTATCCCGATTGAACAGGTCTAGGGTCTCCTGCATGAACAAGGGGTCAGGCTAGAAGACCTCCGGGGTCCTTTCCAGCTCTATCCCGATTGAACAGGTCTAGGGTCTCCTGCTTGAGCAAGGGGTCGGACTAGAGGACCTCCGGGGTCCCTCCCAGCTCTATCCCGATTGAACAGGTCTAGGGTCTCCTGCTTGAGCAAGGGGTCGGACTAGAGGACCTCCGGGGTCCCTTCCAGCTCTATCCCGATTGAACAGGTCTAGGGTCTCCTGCATGAGCAAGGGGTCAGGCTAGAAGACCTCCGGGGTCCCTCCCAGCTCTATCCCGATTGAACAGGTCTAGGGTCTCCTGCTTGAGCAAGGGGTCAGGCTAGAGGACCTCCGGGGTCCCTTCCAGCTCTATCCCGATTGAACAGGTCTAGGGTCTCCTGCTTGAGCAAGGGGTCAGGCTAGAAGACCTCCAAGGTCCCTCCCAGCTCTATCCTGATTGAACAGGTCTAGGGTCTCCTGCTTGAGCAAGGGGTCAGGCTAGAAGACCTCCGAGGTCCCTTCCCCCCCTCTTCTGACTTGAGAAAACGCTCCGGCTGTCTTACTGAGCCCCCTTAAGATCCCTGCACCACCCAAAAGAGACCTCCCCCCACCAAGAAACTCCTTTCACTGCGACGGCTCCAGGCACACAACACAACACAACACAACACAAGTTGGCCATTGTGTTCCAAAAAACACACACCCCCAAACTGCAAACCCCATTCACTCCCTCCTGGGCCTGTCCTACTACGAGCAATCTGGGGGGAGGAGAGGTTCCGATGGGGACCCCATCCAAGCCAGGAACCCCCGGGGGAGGGGTCTGCACAGAGAGAGGGGGAGAGAGGAAGGGGGGCTTCTCTTGGCCGTCCTTACAAGCCCAACCCGCCCCCCGCCCCTCCTCAGGCTTCGCTCTTCCCTTCGGTAACCTAGTTTTTGCCTACTCAGCCGCCAACTATCAGGAGTAAATCTCCAGCGGCGGGGAGGGGCACGACACACATTGCTGCCAAACCAGACGCGGCTGCTCATCCTCCCGGTTGAACAAGTGCCTGACATCACTTCCTCCGCCTTGAAACGCCTGCGAGGAGGAGGAGGAGGAGGAAGAGGAGGGAGGGAGGGAGGGAGGAAGGCACCCATCCGGAAGCCACTCCCCAGTTAATACAGGTTTCCCCCACAGCCTGGAGGAGGTAAACTCAGCACCACTAAGGGCAGGAGGGCAAGGCAAGCAGCCAGCACCCACCCACCCACCCTTCCTTCCTTCCTTCCTTCCTTCCTTCCTTCCTTCCTTCCTTTCCATGTATCACATCTTTCCTTCCTTCCTTCCCTCCCTCCCTCCTTCCTTCCTTCCAACTCTTTTATTCTGTCTGTCTTTCTTTCCTTCCTTTCCATCTATCACTTCTTTCCTTCCTTCCTTCCTTTCCATCTATCACTTCTTTCCTTCCTTCCTATCTATCACTTCTTTCCTTCCTTCCTTTCCATCTATCACTTCTTTCCTTCCTTCCTTCCTTTCCATCTAGCACATCTTTCGTTCGTTCCTTCCTTCCTTCCTTCTCTGTTATTCCCTAAGGAACCTTCCAACTCTTTTATTCTGTATTTCTTTCTTTCCTTCCTTCCTTTCCATCTATCACTTCTTTCCTTCCTTCCTTCCTTTCCATCTATCACATCTTTCGTTCCTTCCTTCCTTCCTTCCTTCCTTCCTTCTCTGTTATTCCCTAAGGAACCTTCCAACTCTTTTATTCTGTATTTCTTTCCTTCCTTCCTTTCCATCTATCACTTCTTTCCTTCCTTCCTTCCTTTCCATCTATCACATCTTTCGTTCCTTCCTTCCTTCCTTCTCTGTTATTCCCTAAGGAACCTTCCAACTCTTTTATTCTGTATTTCTTTCTTTCCTTCCTTCCCATCTATCACATCTTTCGTTCCTTTCTTCCTTCCTTCCCTCCCTCCCTTCCCTTCTAGTACTGATGATGTTACGTAGTTGGGTCATGAAACGTCTGCAAGGAAACCCCCAAGCTCAGAAACCACCGAGAACCCCTCAAATTGAGGCCGCTGGTTAAAAAAAACAAAAAACACACATCAAATCTTTTACCATCCAGCGTTATTGTTCATTGAACCGCGAAAGGAACATTCCCGCCTTCCGCCCTGCGAAGGAGCTGGGTGCGGCCCGAACACAATTCAGCCAAAAACCAGTTAAAATCCATAACTGACCTCCTATAGTGGGCCAGTCGGCCCCTATAGAAAACCAGAGCGTGGTGGTGGTGGTTTTTTTTTGTTTTTTTTCAGGTGACGTACAAGTGGAACCCCAAGAGGCAGGCCTCCATTTTACAACGCTTCGTTTAGTGACCAAAGTTAACAGCTCAAACACCCGGCTCTTCCCGACTTTAGTCCGGTTCCCACCCACCCACCCAAAAAAACCAAAACACTTTTGCAAAAGTTTGCTAAACTTTGAGGCTTTTAAAAAGGGTGCTCCATTCTCCCCGGCGCTGAATAGTAAAATGCTAAAAATATGTGGTTGTGTTTTTTTTTGGTTTTGTTTTGGTTTTCAGATATAAAATTGTGGGTGAGTCAGAGGTGAGTCTTCCTCGGTGCCCCCATTTCCCTCCCAAAGTAAAAATACCGGAATTTCACAGCCGGATGAATAGACTATACAATCACAGGATGTTATGACCGAGTCATCCCGGCTTCCTCCTGCTCAGCTGGAAGGAGATAGGATTCGGTGTAAGGGTCAGGGACTAATCAGAATAGAAGCTGGAAGGGGCCTCGGAGGTCCTCTAGTCCAACCCCCCGCTCAAGCAGGAGACCATAGACCGTTTCAGTCAATCAATCAGCAGGGCATTGGACTAGAGGACCTCCGAGGTCCCTTTCAGCTCTGATCGATTGGTTGAAATGGCCTAAGATCTCCTGCTCGAGCAGGGCGTGGGACTAGATGACCTCTAAGGTCCCTTCCAGCTCTATATTCTGCTTGATAAATCTCCTGGGAGGTCCCATAAGGCGGTTTCTCGCCTTGACCAAAGATGAAGGATACCCAACTGGGGTACCTGGGTCAAACAAGGAACCCATTCCCACAACCAAGAGACTTTGGGGTGGGTGGGGGCGTCATGGGCTCAGGGTCTTAAAGAGGCCCATCTACGTTGTGTGGGGGGTCTTCCAAGAGAGGGAAACTGAGGCACGTTATGGGTGGGTGGGGGGAAATAATGGTGCCCTGTGGAGATCTATAGAGAAAGCTTCACATCGCAAATGGATGCGGGTGCCAGTCGATTTCTAGAGCCACTTTTCTCCACCTGGGGGCCACTTTGGAGAGGTCTGGACTTCGACTCCCAGAATCCCCCCCCAGGCGGCGCCCGCTGGGCTGGGGAATTCTGGGGAGTGGGGATCCAGGCGCCTCTTAAACCTTCGACATGCAGGCTGGGAACGGCGAGAAGAGCTTCCGTTTCGAGCAACTGGAAATTTCCAGAGAGAGGAAAAGCCAAGCGAACCCGTGCAGGAAGCAATTCTGAACTGGAAGAGGGGAGGGGGGAAAAAAGGAGACCAAGAAGTAACATTTGGAGGGGGGAGAGGGAAAGAACTGTAAACAAAATTTCAGGCATCGCCCCCCCCTGCCCCCACCCACCCGGTTCAGATGATGCCTGGACCGGGAACTCTTGAGGCTATTCAAACTCCATCTTCCTATTTGTGGGTTTTTACAGGGCTGTTGCAAAGACTACAGCTTGTTCAAGGCGTCACACAACGCACAGGGTCCTCTGAGCTTGCTTGTTTTCTTGCAGACGTTGCACGACCCAACTAGCTTACATCATCCTTGCTAGAAGGGAGTGGGGATTGCAGGGGGGGCAAGAGGAGGAGGAGGATTGTGGGGTCCTTAATACTCTCCTTGGTAGTTTTCTTGCAGATTGTTCATTATCTTAACTAGGTAACTTCATCAGTTCTCCTCTTTCTCCTTGCAAAACCCATCTTAGTACTGATGATGTTCCCTAGTTGGGTCATGAAACGTCTGCAAGGAAACCACCAAACTCAGAACTAACAAGGACCCCACAGTCCTCTCCTTCCTTCCTTCCCTTCTTTCCTTCCTTCCCTCCTTCCTTCCTTTCCTTGCTTCCTTCCTTCCTTCCTTCCTCCTCCTCTCCCTTCTAGTACTGATGATGTTCCCTAGTTGGGTCATGAAACATCTGCAAGATTGAGCTCAGAGAGCACCAAGGATCCCACAATCCTCCTCTCCTCCTTCCTTCCCCCCTTTCCTCCTCCTCCTCCTTCTCACTTCTAGCACTGATGATGTTAGGTAGTTGGGTCACGAAACGTCTGCAAGAAAAGAACCAAGCTCAGAGCGCATCAAGTCCTCCTTCCCCGGCTCCTTCCCTCTTCTTCCCTTCATTCTTTTCCCTCCTCTTCCTCCTCCTCCTCCTCCTCCTCCTCCTCTGCAAACCCCACTCCCTTCCGGCACTGATGACGTTCCCTAGTTGGGCCATGAAACGTCTGCAAGAAAACCACCAACCTCAGAGAGCACTAAGGGTTCTTCAGTTCAACCCTGAGCTACAAATACCATGTTTCCCCAAAAATAAGACCAGGCCTTGTATTAATTTTTACTCTAAAAGATGTGTTAGGGCTTATTTTTCCAGTTGGGTCTTATTTTCTGGGAAATACGGTACTAAATGCGTCCGCCTGGCTGACAAGCTTAACTGGGGCTTATTTGGGGGGTAGGGCTTATATTACTAGCATCCAGCAAGATCATTATTTTTCAGCTGGTTCTTATTTTCAGAGCAACAGGGTATTCTTCCTTTGTTGGTATATACACACACACACACACACACAAATATGCCCCAAATTCTCATGGCATCAGCTGCTCACCACTCGGGGCAAAAAAAATTCAGCGTCTCCCAAACCTGCCGCCCAAATGTTAAGCGTTGCCTTGGCAGCCCAGAACTGGGAAGGATGTCCTGGATTTCTCTCCCTTTGGCGTGTTTTCTTTCGCCGCAGCAAAAAGCCAACGCAAGCTGGCACAAACGACAACTTGCCACCCGCCCCCACTCCTTGCCCGACAAACACAACAAAAGGTCTTCCCAAAGACCTTTCCTGTCTTAGGTTCCTGAGCAAACATTTCTTCACTCTTACACACACACACACACACACACACACACACACACACTGTCCTTTGGGGGGGGCAACTTAATTTGCTCGAAATGGCCAAAAACAAAAAAAAATCCATTTATGGATTAGACAAAAATTCTGGGTCGTCAGCCCTTTTTAAGCTCACATTTTCATCGGAAGGAAAAACCCCGACCTGGTTTCGGAGGAAGCCGGAGAATAGCGGAAACCTTTGGAATCAGGGGCTAATCAGAACCGGAACAGAACCGGAAGGGACCTTCCAGAGGTCTTCTAGTCCAGCCCCCTGCTGAAGCAGAAGACCCCTAGACATACCAATCAATCAATCAATCAATCAGACTAGATCTGGAATAGACCCTGGTCCAGCCCCCTGCTCAAATAGGAGACCCTAGACCATTTCAACCGATCAGAACAGAGCTGGAAGGGACCTCGGAGGCCATCTAGTCCGACCCTCTGCTCAAGCAGCAAAGCCTAGACCATTTTCAGACAGGTGGCTGTCCACAATCCCTTCTTAAAAGCCTCCAGTGTTTGAGAACCCACAATTTCTGGGTGGCAAGCAGTCCCACTGGTTAATTGGCCTCGCTGTCAGAAAATTTCTCCTTAATTCCAATGTTGCTTCTCTCCTCGGTTAGTTTCCATCCATTATTCCTTGTCCGGCCTTCAGGGGCTTTGGAGAATAAGTGGACCCCTCCCTCTTCTTTGGGGCAGCCCCTCAAATACTGGAAGGCTGCTATCATGTCACCCCTAATTCTTGTTTTCTCCAGACTAGCCAAACCCCAATTCCTGCAACCATTCTCCGTATGTTTCTTTTTAATCCTCTTAATTGTTGTTCTTCTCTGCGCTTTTTCCAAACTCTCAACATCTTTTGTGTGTGTGTGTGTGACACATGGGCACCAAAACCGGACGCAGCACCATCCAGGTGTGGCCTTACTAAGGCTTTACAAAGCCTAGGAATTACAGAGTTTATTTTCGGCTAGCAGTGTTCCCAAACCGAATTTCTCCAAGAATTGCCAGCTGCGTCTCTCCATCCTTTCTCCTCTTTTCGTTCCAGGCCTTTATCTACCTTCCTTCTCTCCTTTTTGGGGTCAAGTTTTATTTTATTTTATTTTATATTGCTTGTACCTATCAATGTGTGGACAGTGTGATACCTGGGTGTCATATATTTTAGTACAAATAAACATATTATTACTTGTAGTTATTACATTCCATTTTCATTGTTTCATATTGTTTAAACATATCTAATGCTACCGCCATTCAATTTCTAAACCTCTTTTAATGAAATATCTTCTTATATTAAAATAGGCCTATTGTTTTCCCGTTCTTATTTATTTCTATTTCTATTCTAATTTTTATTGGTGCCACCGTAGTATTCGAAGACATTTCTGTCCTTCCATCTTTATCTACCCTTCCTGAAAGTGTTCGCAGGAAAGAAAAAAGAAAAAACAAACCAGGTAATTAATGTTAATGAATATCAACAAACCACAGTCACCAGCAAGCTGAGATTAAACAGGTTCACCACATCCTTTTGTAAGGTGCCACAGATGAGCCCGGAGGAGCTACCACCAACACGCAACTCTGGAGGAAGGGACAGTCCTTACTCAAACCTAACCACCAAACCCAGTTGGAAGACCCGGGTGTTTGTGGCTGGGGGGGCAGCCGCAACTGGTAGGGTGGGATTTTCGCCGTGCAGGTAATCCTGGAACAGTTCATTTAGTGTCTGTTCCAAGTTACGACGGCACTGCAAAAAAAAAAGAAAAGGCAACCTGGGCCCATTTCCCAGACTTTAACCACCGTTTCAGCACCCCCTATGCGATCGGCATTCAGACGCTTGGCGAACGGCTCGTATTTACGATGGTCGCAATACCCCGTGTTCCACTTATGCGACCGTCTGACCAGCGGAGGGTGGGGAGGCACTTAACAGCCGTGTGGCTAACTTCACGACCGCAGGGATTCCCTTTAACAACGGTGGCAAGAAAAGCTCTTGGAATCGATGCCCCGGAATAGAGCTGGAAGGGACCTCAGAGGTCTTCTAGACCAACCCCACCCCCCACTCCCCGCTGAGGCAAGTAAACCTTTACACCTTTTCAGACAGCGGATACGTTTTTTGAGTCAGGGGGCTAATTCGGAATCAGAACAGAGCTGGGAGGAGACTGGGAGGTCTTCTAGTCCACCCCTTGCTCAAGCAGGGAATCCTAGACCATTTCAATCCATCAGAATAGAGTGGGAAGGGACCTCGGAGGTCTTCTAGTCCACCCCGCTGCTCAAGCAGGAGAGGCTAGGCCATTTCAGACAGGCAGCTGTCCGACTCCTGGAGGCAAAATATTCCACTGGTTCCTTGATCTGGGATTAGAGAGGGACCTTAGAGGTCTTCTAGCCCAACCCCCCTGCTCAGCCAGGAAACCTTATATGAATCCGGACAAAAGGCTGTCCACAGGTCTCTTCTTCAAAGCCTCCAGGGACGGAGAGAACCCACCACTTCCAGGGGCAAATGATTTCAAAGCCACCCCGGTTCCGCAGGGGAGAAGAAATTCTGGGGCCGATGGTCGTGTGGCATGGGGCCGACTTGCAGGCCAGCCTCGGTGGCTTCCATGCCCGCCGTGCCAAAGACAGCCCTGACCGACGGGGCGCTTGCCCAGGAGAACAAAGGTCACCCTTACGGAGGCCAGCTTGGCAGAACAACCACCCCAGCCGGCGTGATGGCCATTGGCAGGGAAGCAGGGCCAACACAACCCTTGGTGGGAGCCATGACCACCCGCTTTGCCCGCCACCTGAGGATACGACACCTGCGCTCTCGTACCCCGGGCTGGCACGGCCACTCACCCCCACCGTGTGGTCTTCTTTTAAGGAAGGGGGGGGAGGGGCAGGGATGCCTCCAAGCAAGGCCCAGGGAACTTGAGGGAAGCGCTGGCGAGAGGCTGGCACCGGCGTTTCCAGCGCACACGAAGGGCACAATCGTTGTTGGCTCGGGCGAACGCTTGGGAAGGGGAGGGGCAAAGGGCGGGGAGGGGCAAAGGGCGGGGTGGGGGGAAGGTTGGGGACGGCTGGTGCTTCAGCCCTGGCAGCGGTCTGCCCAAAGGATAGCGAGAGGAACAGGGACCTTAGAGGTCATCTAGTCCAACCCCCTGCTCAAGCAGGAGGCGATCATTCATTTCAATCAATCCGAATAGAGCTGGAAGGGACCTCAGGAGGTCTTTTAGTCCAGCCCTGCTCAAGCAGGAGACCCGAGGCCATTTCAATCAATCCATCAATCAGAACAGAGCTGGAAGGGACCTGTGAGGTCGCCTAGTCCAGCCCCCTTCTCAAACAGGACACCCCACATCATAGTTTGGACAGAAGGTGTCCAGTCTCTTCTCCGTCTTGGGGCCACCCAGGTTCCTTCCCTCCTGGATGGGTCTCCATCCGTCCTGGCTGCTCCTCCCGCCCTCAGGTGCGTTGGGCGTGAAGGTGAAGCTCTCCCGTCCCCTCCTTTGTGGGGAACCCCTGAGATCTGCAAGCCGAGGCCCCTCACCCCCCACCCCCTTTGGAGGCCAGGGGAGAAGCCGCAGCTGGCAGCCAAGTGGGATGGGGGGCAACCAGGAGATTCGCCTCCATGCGGCCAGGGTCTTCCTGGCCAGACCTGGTTGGGGGGGCGGAGAGTGGGTTTGAGAGAGAGAGAGAGAGAGAGAAGAGAGGCCGCCTGAGCTGCAATGAGCTCACCTTCCTTCCTGCCCCCGGGCGGTCTCCTAGCAACCGGGCTCGCCCTACCTGTGCTGCAGGTGCACCGCCGTCGCCTCCCCGCCGCGCTTGCAAAGGACGATGACTAAGCCTTGATTCACCCGCCTTTGTGGATTCGGGGCAAGGAAGGAAGAGCCGCGCAAGAGGCACCCGGTGTCTCGTGCAAAAGGGGGAGCGGCGGGGGGAGGACGAGAAGAAGACCAGCAGGCCCCCTCCCCCCGCAGGGGGATGGGAGGAGGAGGGGGGACTTCAACCCTGGCTTCCCCCAAGCCCCCAGCCCCAATTCCCAGAGGCTGGGAAACCCCGCAGATGGGCAGAGCCGCCCCCTCCCGCCGCTTCCCGGCCGTCCTCCCCGTCCTCCCCGCTCAAGCGCGATGCCCTCCCCCGCTCTCCGCCCGCCCCTTCCCCTCGACTCACCTAGAGGGCGCCCGCGAGCTCCCCTCGCCAAAAAGAGACCGGCCGGGTCAGCGGCGGCGTCACTCTGAGCCCCAACCCGAGCGAGAGGGCGCTTTTATAGCGGAGGGCGGGGTCTCGCGGGAGGCGTGGCGACGGGGGGCCCGCCCGGCCCCGCCCTCTTAAAGCGGCGATGTTGTTTGGGAAGCCAGCCCTTTTGAAACAAAGCACAGCCATCCCTGGGGGCTGGAAAGGGACCTCAGAGGTCATCTAGCCCAACCCCGGAGACATTCTGGGTTCTTCACCCCGTTTGGAAACCTGGTTTAACCTGGCTGCCCCCCAAATTTCTGTGGCTGAGAGGGAGAGATTTGGGAAGCGAGTTTTTTTTTGGGGGGGGGACCCGTTTTGACGACCTGGCTTGCCGCGGTCCTTAAATGAGTAGCCCGGTAGTTAAGTGAATCCGGCTTCCCCATTGACTTCTCTTCCGGTCCAACGCTCCGCTCAAGCAAGAGATGCCAGACCTAGATCATTTCAATCGATCAATCGATCGACTGATTTTATTGATTAGAATAGAGCTGGAAGGGGACCTTGGAGGTCTTCTAGTCCAACCCCTGCTAAAGCAGGAGGCCTCAGGCCATTTCAATCGATCGATCGATCCACCCATCCATCAGAATCGAGCTGGAAGGGATTCCCCAGACCTTTGGAGAGCCACTTGGTCTCAAGACTCCAGATTCAGTCCAACATCTAAGGTTTCCCACCCTGCTACAGATAGTCCCCCACTTACGACAGTTCATTTAGTGACCGTTGACGTTACGACAGTGCTGAAAAAGAGGGACTCAGGACCGTTTTTCACACTTACGACCGTTGCAGCCCTCCCCACGGTCACGTGCTTGGCAACTGACTCGGAGTTATGATGGTCCTGGCCTGGGGGGGGGGGGTCCCCCATGATCCCCTTTTGCGACCTTCTGACCAGATTCCTTTAATGACCGGGTTGCTGACTGCTCAGCTGCAGTGATTCACTTAACAACGGTGGCCAGAAATGTCAAATGAGGCAAAAACAAATTCACATTCACTCCGTCACAGAAACGTTGAGCTCCATCGTGGTTGTACATGGAGGACTGTCTTTATGAACCTGCTATGTGATGAAATGGCAAATATGATAGGAAAAAGCATAAGAATGTAGTGAATACGGAACAAGAAATAAAGAATTTTAAGATATTATATAAAGAAGATAAGAGGACAACTAAAGAAAAATAGAATAAGTTATATGAATAAGAATGGGATAAAATAAAAGTCAAAATCTAAGAATATTTTTAAAAATGTATAGAAAATGGAAAATGTAATGTTATGATAAGAAATTGAATATGCAAAATAGATATGTAATTATAGTCAAATCTGTATGGAAATGTACAAACCTGGAAACACACTGTTCACTAAAAGTGATGTAAAGGATTAAAAATAAAAAAACTTTTGGGGAAAACAAAAGCTGCTTTGTCAATTGGGAAACTTTAAACCTTAAAACCAGCTCCTGCTTTGCTAGTTTGGAGTTAATTTTGCAACCAAGTTAAGTGTATTGAATGATTCAAATCAATATGTTGACACAGCAGAGGAGTTTGGCAAATCGACTATCTGACTCATTCTTATATAAGTAACTTAAAAGGGGTATTTGGATGATGCACTCGTTGCACAAATTAAAATTTTCTAATCATGAGGGGGAGTGTTCTGTTTTTAATTTATTTTTATTGCTTTATAATTAATAACCAAATACATAATAATAATAATAATGCACAAACAACAGGCTGCTTGATGTACGAGCAGAGCGGAGCCCCACATTCCTGCTATTAAATGAGACATTGGTTAAGTGAGTTATTTGAGCAGAGGGCTGGACTAGAAGACCTCCAAGGTCCCTTCCGACTCTCTTATCGAGCAGTAGGCTGGACGAGAAGACCTCCAGGGTCCCTTCTGACTCTCTTATCAACCAGGGGGTTGGACTAGAAGACCTCCAGGGTACCTTCCAACTCTGTTATTCTGTTGTATTCTAAGCCACTTAGGTCTGGCTGGACCCAAAACAGCCAAGAATATCCCAGGCTAAAATGAGGAGGACCAAAAAGACCTTGAAAATATGGAAGGGATATTTATTTGATTCCTGAAAAGGTTTTTTTTTTTCCTGCTCCCTCCCTTAGCAAGCAAGGCAGAAAACCAAAATAGAGAGAATCAATTCTTATTTTTTTCCCCCCACCAGCTCCTGAATTCACAATGTTCCCCCTATTTGGACAAACCTGGAAAGCATCAACCAATGGGGAATCTTCCCAGCATTAAAATTAGGTGGGTCACCTTTGCTTTTATAGGCATCATTGGTTCCCTTAATTCGACAGGATGCAGAGAATTGCAGAAAGCCAAAGAAACAACCCGTCTCTTTTCATTCCAGGCACATTTTCCCCAAAACTGTTCACGGATTTGGGCTGCTTCCTTCAGAACAAAAGTGGGGAATGAATAGATACCACAAATCAAGGCACTCTGCAAACTGCGCATCACCGACAGACCCAAAAACAATGTGCAGTGTTAGCAATAACGCTTTGTAAAGCCTTAGTAAGGCCACGCCGGGAATGCTGCATCCCCCGGCCGCCCCCAATGTTACAAAAAAACAGGTTGAGACTTGGGGAAAATTGCAGAGAAGAGCAACTAAGAGGAGATCCAAACATACGAAGAACGGTTGCAGGATTTGGGTTTGGCTAGTCTTTAAAAAAAAATGAAGAATTAGGGGTGACATGATAGCAGAGTTCCAGCATTTGAGGGGCTGCCCCAAAGAAGAGGGGGGGGTCAATTTATTTTCGAAAGCCCCTGAAGCCAAAAAATGGATGGAAACTCATCAAGGAGAAAAGCAACTCCTGGAATTAAGAGGGAGAACAATTCACCAGTGGAACTGCTTGCCACTAGAAATTGTGGGTGCTCCAAAACTGGAGGTTTTTAAGAAAAAGACTGGAGAACCATTTGTCTGAAATGGTATAGAAGAACAGAGTTGGAAGGGACCTTGGAGGTCTTCTAGTCCAGTCCAGGCAGGAGGAAACCCTAACCTCATTTGAGACAAAGGATTGTCCAATTTCTACTTGAAAACCTTCCAGGGATGGAGCATTCACAACTTCTGGTGGCAAGCTGTTCCACTGGCGAATTGTTCTGCTAGGAAGTTAGGAACCCATCTTGCTTGCAGCTTAGCCGAGCTGAGAAATGGTGTAGGGTCTCTTGCTTGGGCGGGGAAGGGGGGGTTGGACTAGATGACCTACAAGATCCCTTCCAACTGTGTTTAATCCGTATCTGTATTTCCTCGGCTTTTCTTCTCTCCGGTTGCCCAGAAAATGTTCAAACTGCCTGCCAAACTCTTGGCCGTTTTGGATGCCACACAGTGGGGCTTTTGACACACACACACACACACACACACCCTGTTGCTTCGATGCGCTGTCAGCCTTTAACAATATCTCCCGCTTGGCTTGCTGCTGTTTTCAATGGGTCCAAAGCCATTGAAGGCTTCCTTGGTGAGCGCCCTCGTGCATACTGATGGAGACACAACACCACAAGCCAGCTTATTCAAGCCACGGCGCAATCTCAGTTTTTAGCAGGGCTCGAAAAGGTGGCTGGGCCTCTCTCGTCCTGGTGTAGTTTGCAAAGGGGCCAGAAACTAGTAGGATTCGCATCAACGCAGCCTTCGGAAGTGGTTGGGAGTTTCATCCCTTGGAAGCTTTCAAGAAGAGACTGGACGCCCACCTGGCAGAAACGGTATAGGTCTCCTGCTTGGGCAGGGAAGGGGGGCTGGACTAGATGACCTCCAGGGTCCCTTCCGGTTCTGTTCATCTGCTCATGAGGTGCCGCTGCTGGAAGCGGCACCTGGTTGGAATACGTTCCTCATTGTATTTTGCACCATTCACTTATCTAATGCAAATATTCTTTGAGTCAATGTATGCTTTTTAAATACACTTGTAGGTCTTATCGCTTATTTGAATGCCCGATATTCTGGATAAATGAATCCCGTGTTTTATTATACTTATTTATGCAAATGTCTAACAGGTGATCTGCTCATCAGTGGTGAATGCAACCAGATCTTTAATCCATGGGCTTTAATCCAATGATTTATAGATAGATTTATTTTATTTTACATGTATTATTGCATTAACCATAGTATAGGAAGGACATGGAGTTCATCTTAAGTTGTTCGGGTGTGAAATTCCAATTAACTAGAAACTAGGTGGTCCTCGACTTATGACCATCGTCATTGAGTCCGACGGTTCTGCGGCGAAGCGAGAGATGTGACTTTTGGCCCGTATTACAACATTGCTCGCCAGGGTCGTTAAGTGAATCGCTGCAGCTGCGAAGCAAGTCACACGGTCGTTAAGCGAGTCCGGCTTCCCCTCCCCACCCCCCTTCCTTGACTTGGCTCGTTCTGACGGTCGCAAAAGGTGACCGCTGTTCCAGCTAAGGGGGTTGGACTAGATGACCTCTGAGGTCCCTTCCAGCTCTGTTATTCTGTAATCCCACATCAATTTTACTGGCCTCCAAGAAGTTCCTGGTGGCTCCATCATTGGAGGCTTTTTAAAGAAGAGGGGGTTGGACTAGATGACCTCTGAGGTCTTTTCCAGCGCTGTTTGTTGGGCTAAGGAAGAGGAACCCCCATATATGTTTCAGTGGAAGTGCATGATGGGTTATATTACCCCCCCCCCCAGCTCCAGGAATTTTACAATTTCTGTTCCCACCTTGAACAGCTTGTTCCACAGAGTTATGCGCAAGGCCCGATGAATGTGGACTTAACCCCCCACAAAAAAGTAAATAAAAATCCAGATTATTTGCTCCAGTTTACGTGCAAACAGAACCTGTGGACCCATCGACCCGCCGAGATGGTCCTGCTGACGACAGATTTCAAGGAATTAACTTGATTCAAAGATGCTCGGAAAAACAACAGAGTTCAAGCTGGATGTTCTTCGCTGGTTTCCAAGAATACGAATTATTATGATTATTATTTTTTTAGAATATTGTCTCCTTTCCAACCGTTTGAGAAACGCAACTTTAGAGATACAACAGAGAGGAACAACGGCAGTGGCCAATTCTCCCCGTTCTTTGGGCCACGGGGCTGCCTGCTCTGACCAGAGTTTTCCAAGGTCTCCGTTACAGTTTGAACACACACACACACACACACACACATACACACAGGAGACAAAATTCGATTTTGATTCAATTTGGAAATAGAGCTGGACGGGACCTCGGAGGTCTTCTAGTCCAACCCGCTGCAACCTGGAATTAAGGAGAAAAACGTCCTAACAGTGAGGACAATGAACCAGTGGAAGGGCTTCCCTTTAGAAGTTGTGGGTTGCTCCATCCCTGGAGGCTTTCAAGAAGAGACCGGACAGCCATTTGTCCAGAATGGTTTAGGGTTTCCTGCTTGAGTGAGGGGGTTGGACTAGAAGACCTCCCAGGTCCCTTTCAACTCTCTAATGGAACAGGGGATGGACTAGAAGACCTCCCAGGTCCCTTTCAACTCTCTTATGGAACAGGGGATAGACTAGATGACCTCCAAGGTCTTTTCCAGCGCTGTTTGTTGGGCTAAGGAAGAGGAACCCCCATATATGTTTCAGTGGAAGTGCATGATGGGTTATATTATTCCCCCCCCCCAGCTCCAGGAATTTTACAATTTCTGTTCCCACCTTGAACAGCTTGTTCCACAGAGTTATGCGCAAGGCCGGACGAATGTGGACTTAACCCCCCCAAAAAAAAAGTAAATAAAAATCCAGATTATTTGCTCCAGTTTACGTGCAAACAGAACCTGTGGACCCATCGACCCGCCGAGATGGTCCTGCTGACGACAGATTTCAAGGAATTAACTTGATTCAAAGATGCTCGGAAAAACAACCAGAGTTCAAGCTGGATGTTCTTTGCTGCTTTCCAAGAATACGAATTATTATGATTATTTTTTTTAGAATATTGTCTCCTTTCCAACCGTTTTGAGAAACGCTACTTTAGAGATACAACAGAGAGGAACAACGGCGGTGGCCAACTCTCCCCGTTCTTTGGGCCACGGGGCTGCCCGCTCTGGACTAGAAGACCTCCAAGGTCCCTTCCAACTTTCTTATGGATCAGGGGTTGGTCTAGAAGACCTCCAAGGTCCCTTGCAACTCTGTTCTGACTGATTGATTGATACGGGGTCTCCTGCTTGAGACAGGGGGTTGGACTAGAAGACCTCCCAGGTCCCTTCCAGCTCATTGATTGATTTGTGGGCTCCCATCTCTACTTCTATCCGATGACGACGGCGGGGTTAGGCGAGGTTTTCCGGCTGGGCCTGGATTGGATGCCACTCTTCCCTACACAAGACCGAAAAAGGGGTACACACACACACACACACACACACACACCACAAACACTCCCTGCAGTTGCTTCCTGAATTTCTCCCTTTCACAGAAATGGTGCATTAGTGCTCAGGAATCAGCCCCTGTTTTGTTTCGGTTTCCGGACGGTCTAAAAAAAAGCCCCCAGAATATAGGGAAGAAAAACGACCCTCCCGCCTTGACCGGAGCGAAGAAACTGAGTCACGGAGTTGAGAAGACGAAAGAGAGAGAGAGAGAGAGAGAGAAAATATTGAGGCAGGAACTTGAATTACTCAAGGGCAGAATACTAGGAAAGCCGTATGAATCACTTCCTATCCGGCAGTAGATTTAATCATGCGTGGGAGCGCATGGCTAAGGTTTGCTAGCCAGCAAATTCTTGGCAAGGCGGCCAAGAACATTGGGTTACATAAGCCTGCCCAGACCAGCACTCCATGTTCGTCTAGATCAGGGTTCCTGGCAGCCTCTGGTGGGTCTACTCTTCTGTTCACAAGGTTGGGTCCTCGTTCGCACAACCTCCTCGGAAGTTGCCGGTTCGTGGAAGAGACAGGGAGCCTTTCGGCCTCAAGGAAATGCCCTCCGTTGGAAAATGGGGTGTCTAGGAATGGAATGGAATACCGAATGCCGAATACTGGAATAGAATAGAATAGGATAGAATAGAATAGAATAGAATAGAATAGAATAGAATAGAATAGAATAGAATAGAATAGGACGGAATAGAATAGAATAAAAATAGGAATATAGAATATGGAATGGAATAGAATAGAATAGAATAAGAATATAGAATGTGGAATGGAATGGGATATAGAATGGAATAGAATATAGAATTCAAGAATATAGAATATGGAAAATAGAATGGAATAAGAATATAGAATGCAGAAAATAGAAAATGAAAATAGAATAGAATAAGAATATAGAATGCAGAAAATAGAAAATAGAATAGAATATAGAATGCAGAATATAGAAAATAGAATAGAATAGAATATAGAATAAGACTATAGAATATAGAATGGAATGGAATGGAATGGAATAGAATGTGGAATAGAATGTAGAATATAGAAAATAGAATAGAATACAGTAAAATACAGTACAATACAATATAGAATAGAATGGAAAATAGAAAATACAATACAAATGTTGGGCTCCATTGAGGTCGTAAATCGAGGATTACCTGAACGTCAGAAAAATGATGGACACATTGTTAGACCCCTGTCACAGGGGTCTCGACTATATCAGCGCAAAAAATCCACCAGGCAGTGGGAGGGGAGTAACGAGAGGAAAACCAACACATTTGGGGTGACATTTGTTTCTGCAAATCTGAGCGTAGGATTAATCTAAGGTGGATCCTAAAATGCGCCGATTTGCAGGAAGAAAAATAAATAAGCCTCAGCCCGCATGTATTGTTTCGTGAAGAGATTTCGACCTTTGAAATCTCCCATTTTATTTTTATCTTTTGCATTCAAACATGCAAGGAGACCCACCCACCCCCACCTGGTCCCCCGTTTATCTGCTGTCACTCAAAGGAAGTCCAAGCCTCTCCACGAACCTCCTGCTTATTATACAGAGACAAATGGGCGAGTGAAGCGCTTAAAGCGTTTTCCCGCGGAATAAAATGAATATTTTGATTTTGAATCGTCAAATAAAGCCAAGTTGTGGGTGGCTTTAAGGCAAGTGGAGTCTTGAATTCTTGCTGGCTGCCTCGTTATTTTTTCCCCTTGCCTTAAGGGATGGAATCCCAGGTTTTGTTTTGTTTTCCCCCTGCTAGAAATCATACAGGTAGTGTCCCCAATAGTTCATTTAGTGACGGTTCGAAGT